>NW_011948424.1:375146-392753 GCF_000503995.2 Ceratosolen solmsi marchali | reverse complement strand
AATAGTTCAGTAGGCAAAATTACTAAAAAAATTAAGAATTACATACAAAATGTACCAACTACACTTATTATTATTTTTATTCATTTAATGTTTACTTAGCTTTTTTCTGTACGACCTACACACAAAAAAAATTAAGATAATTTTATGTAATTAAATATTAAAATAAATTTATTATGTTTTTATATTTATTTCTATTTAATATATTAATTGAATGAAACTCAGAAAAAAATTAATTAAAATAGATTGTTCAATTTTTAAACATATTTAATGTAATTTTTATACAGAGTAACTCTTGTATTATATAGTAGAAAATCTAATTGAAAAGTTATATATAAAATAATTTTTTTATGATATTTAAAGTTCGGTAGAAATTTATAGTTTTCTAAAATAGAAATAATCATAAATTTTATAATTCTATATATAGTGATTTTTCTTGTATTTAAACGGATATTACTTAAATTAAATATTATTTAATTTATCTATTAAAAAAAAAAAAAAAATAAAATGAATTAATTTTTTCATGGGCATTAAAATTTAATAGTCATATTAAAATTATACTATTTTTATTTGAATGCAATTCTTTATTTTTATTGATAGAACTAGTTTTTCTTGTCTTCGTGTTTCTTGACTCTTGTGAATTACCCAAGAATTGAAATTAGGAAAACACTTAATAATTACTTTATAATTATCTAAATTAGATTATATTAATTACATAATTTAGATACGTCTAGTGCCATACTCCTTAATATTATGTTTCTAATTAATTGCTTTCTATAATAGTTATCCTTTCTATAAAGAGAGTCTAATAGTAAATTACGATATTTAATAAATTTGAGTATTCTCATTATTGTAATAAAACGAATAGAAGTTTTTCAATAATAATAAATATAAATCACTTGAATTGACCAATTTTCTTTCTAAAATTTTCTATGTTTGTTGAAATTGAATTTTGTAAATAGATATAGAATTTTCATATTTTTGTAAAGTATTGTCGAATTTTATAATATTATAATTTCAAAGAGATGTAAAAGATAATAAATTCGTTATTTTTAAATATTTAATGATAATTACTAATTTATTAATTTCATATAATTCATATTTATACATTTATCAGAAATACATTTTGTACAAATGCACAAATCATAAAATATAAAAGTACATACAATTTATACATGAAAAAGATGGTCATGCTTCTTTGCACTTTTTGCGTTATAAAGTTGCGTCAAAGACCTTAGATTGTACAAATAAATGTAATCATCGAATAGATATTCAGAGCGAAATTTAAATTGAAATAACCTTTTGAACTAAATTATCACGCACCAACATCAACATGCAATGCGATATCAGGACACAGGTATTGATGAGATGGTAGATGAACTACAGAAAGGAAAGCCGCCACAAGATCGTTCTGTGATTGCTTTTTAGTGTAATCACGTATATATGCAACTCGTACACGACAAGATTAAACGGCTTGTTGGTTGATAGGGAAACGACAATTTAAAACATTGTAAGAAAATTTTCGCAATTTCTAGTACTAAATTTTATTGTTTAGTACTTGATGAAGTATTTCTTAAATGCATCAATCTTCACTCTGTATTAGAGTTTATTTATTATACGTTTACGTATAATATCATGTAAGTATAACGTGAAAATTTACTAGTATTAAGTAAATTATTAACAATATTTACTTAATATTTTATGGATAATCATGATTAGACGTGTATTAAATTAAATATGTGTTTAATTACATTGATTCTTAAATTATGAAATTTATCATAATTTTAAAACACGAGAAGAGTGTTAAATTAATATATAAGCTAATAATGTTATATTTTGTTGCTTAATTAAATCGAGGATTCTCTAGAAACATTGTGTGCTCGTACTAGGGTACATAATAAAAATATTTATTATAAAATACTAAAAGCCATGAAATTATGGGTATCAAAGCCAGCAAAGGAATATACAAATCTTTTCACTTTAGGCAATCGGCAATAATATGTATTAAAAATAAATGAAATTCACAATATTAATATTTAAACATTCGACTAAAACGCATAAAATATTCCAATTAAAAAAAGAATGATACTTCGTGAAAAGATAATAATTCGCTATTAAATAGATGCATAACCATGCAACCATTATCTTACTTACAAAAAAGTAATATTGTATTGGTGTTTGAAAAACTTGAAATATGGTCTGTTATTATATTAGGAAGGATCGATTAATTCTCTATTATCCATAAATTTTAAATCACACTTTCTAGATAAAACATTGTTCAAACGTATTAATTAATTTAAAATTAGACTTATTTGCGATGTTCAGTCAATGCGTTGGGCAATATATTAAATGCCAATACACACATTTTTTTCCACATCGCCTTAAACGACCAATAGAACACAAATAACGAGCGACGTACTTACATGCTGAGTTTAAAAATGATATTATTGCGTGGTTATGCATGACAGAGCATGACATTTCGAGTTGGAATAAAGTATCCATCGTGACCATGGGCCGAACATAGTGCCTGAAATACTTGTCTGGATTAAATATGGAAATTTCATATTTCGTGGGCACACGTGCTGAATCAAACAGACACATACATCGAGGATGTAGTTACTGAAATGATAATGATTTTATCTCGCTCTAAACTTCATTCTCCTTTTTTCTCCTTCTTTATTGTTATCAGTAAACGGTAGTCCAACGTTACGTACCTAAAAATTAAATGTAACGAATTTTATTTATTCTGTGCCTTTATTTCTCTAGTATTGTCGATAAAGATTTATAAACCATGCGAATACAATTATTTATTAAAAAATACGCTATATTACGCGAAGTCGAAAATTATTATTATAAGTAATGTAATTATTTGCTAATAATGTAACGAGTAATTAAAAGTAATCTAATTATAGGTTAGTTATTATATATTTTCTATATTAAAGTATTTAAAAAATGAATACGCATAGGTCTTACAATATTTGCAAGCTTTAGTATTATCAGAAAATCTGTAAATGCCATTCTATGTGCTACGACCCGGAAAATTAAAAACTTTTGTTCTCTTTGCAATGATTTTAAACTTATATTCGGTCAAGCATATGTAGAGTAGGAATTTTAAATTAAAACCATTTTACATACAATACTAGTTTGGACATAATTAGACTATATTTCTTGCAAAAATCATAATGTCGTACATACGTATTTAGTTTTCTAATCTAGTCTTTTAATGAATTTAAACCATCTAAATATTTTAATAACATACCATTATAAAATATTTAATATAATATTAAAATATTCTACGTATTGATTTACCATACAAACTGTGATTTCAAAATTAATAGAAGTTTAAAGAATCTCTCTCTCTCTCTCTATATATATATATATATATATATATATATATATATATATATATATAGCTCGTTATAATTTTGAATTGTAAAGAATAAATTAAACAAAATCATTATACGATAATAAGCGAATGTATGAAAAATTGAAGTATGACAATTAAATTTCAATAAAAAGCACCTCACACACTAGCCACAAAGTCAACAAATTCCGTAATTAGTTGCAAGTAAAAGCAATTTTAGAAAAATTCTCTTTTTTTAAACATCAATAGAAGCGTACACATGTTTAAGTCATTCCCTTTCAACAATTGTACTTGTTGACACCCATTTAGTTGACGTCCGGGCTAATATTGGATTTTCATCGAAGAAGTTTCTATTTGAGCTTTCGGCTGTTAGTCTCACAATGTACATATATTTAATATATAAATATTATATTTTATTTATTCTAATGTCTGGTGCAACTTATTTAGAAAAGTTTAGTGTAGTATGTGAAATTTGAATTGCATTTTGAATTTATCTATTATTATAAATGATATATGGAAATTTTATTGTCTCGTTTAAAATCATGAAAATATTTAACTAAATTTATTTTATTCCACTACAATAGTATTATTTTTATTTCTATTTTTATAGCTTAAAATAAAAGCAAAAACTTATTAAAATACTGTGATAGTAACGAGATTAGTTGAAAACTATTTACAGTAAAAGTGTTGTCTTTGTTTTAATCTTGGTAGTAAATATGAATATAAAATGTCTACAACAGAATAATGAAAAAGTAAATATAAATTACGTATAAAATACAAAATTTTGTAATTAAGCAATCAATTATGACGCAGTTATTATTTATTATTATTTAAGTTTTCAAGATTTTGCTTTCAATTTGTTATTCAATTAAATATAATTTAAGCATACTTAGTACATTATGCATGCGACGTTTTTCAAATTACTCACTAATATAGAAAATAAAGTTTAATTTTAATTAATTACACGAAATATTTATTAATATGAAGATAGAATCTGAATTTTTTTTATGTATATTAAGCAAGCATAAGAATTTTAGAGTAAAATCCGTTATCTATTGTAATAATTCCAATATTGATGAACTATATTTAAAAAATATTGAGATGTGTAGGAAAAATTTTAATTCATATAACTCATATAATATACGTTTTTTAAAACTACTACAAATCTTAACTGTTCCATGAAAAAAGAAGAAGAAAAAAAAACAAATATAATTCAGATTCTTAACTTTATGAATTTTGTTGGAATAGAATTCAACAGACTTGAATTCATATCGAGCTCATCTTCACCTTCAATCGATCGATTAGGAATAAAAGTGATGAAATCGAATTCCGAACGCGCATTACCTTAGATAGAAAATCCTCATGTAGGAGCATTCGCTTCTAGAATTTGGATTGTAAAATCAGCACAAATGCTTTTATAGTAAACAAGAAACGAGAATGACCGAAAAAATAGATTTTCTATTATTTTAAAGATTCAGGATCTTCAATTATTTAATATTGTTTGGTCTTATTTGCTTAAATTGAAGTTGCATTTACTTGCTTGTGACTACATATAATATAAAATTATTATTTGGTATTAAACGAAAAGAGATAAAATTTTAACCTTTCTCGAACACGTACATTAATATCAAGCAAAGGTTTTTTCAAAACTTATTCATTAGAATATTAAATTAATTGAACAAATAGATTAATAAAATTTATATAACTTATATTTTCTTATTTGTTATAAAATTAATACTAACTGTTTATCTTCAGATCCCTCAATTGCGTATAATATTTTATTATTACGAAATATTTAACAATACCTTTTTATTCCTACTTATGTAAACGAGTAGGGAATCTAATTGTTTATTATCTGCTAACAACATGAACTCTGTTTATTATCCATATAAATATTACTATCGCAAGGTTGAAATTGAATTTATTATAATTATACATTATTGCATTACCTTTTCAAGAAAGTGATTGAATTATCTTGTTTTCAATGTTCTTAAATCTTTAATTGCGAAAGCATTTATACATATATATATATATATATATATACATATTTCTATGAATCTTTTTCCAAATATTCAGTAAATTAATGTAATATTTTTTATTTTAATCCACTTAAGAAAGATACTTCTTGCCAAAGACAATGTTGGCAACTACTCAAGAGCCACAATTACATCAAGGAATCTTGAGATTTTTGACACATAAAAAGACTTGCAATATTCACGAGATTACATCGAAGTTCTCTTTAGTGATTAAGTAAAGGAATTCATAGTCATCAAATACATGAAGTCATTAGTATATTAAACGATAAACTGCTTTAGAATAACTTTTATTTCTCACTTTTCATAATATTTTAACTGAAAATCATTTATATTTTCTGTTATAAAAATATGTCATTATTGTACTAAATATATCATATAGAACATATTTTTTCTGTCAAATCAATAAAAAAAAAAAAAAAAAAAAAAAAAAAAAAAAAAAAAAAAAAATCAAGAACAAAAAGTATATTTGATATTCTACATGAAAATTAATATATAAAATTACTATATTTAATCAAATTTACCTAAATTAAGTTACATTTATTTTAATTTTTTTTTTTTAATTTTTCTTATTTTTATTATTATTTTTTTTTTTTTTAACGAAAGTATTATGTTCGTAAGCTATAATAAAATTATTGAAAATTAATTAAGCAACTATAAATGAGAAGTGCAAATGGTTGCATATAACTATTAATACATACTCTATAAGTATAACATTCAATTCTTTAAAGAAAAATTATTTAATGCACTTTGAATGAAATATTTATAAATAAAAAGTTAACTATCCTGATAACAATTATATAAAAATTTCAAAATTTCTGAGAACTGCATGAGAAATGTATCATAGATAATATTCCATCATTATTACGTATCATTATGCCGCAAGCCATAACACACTTTATACTGCATTAACAACAATCTAATACTTCGAAATTATATTTCTTTCTTTACAATTCGCACAGTTCTAATTATAAAGAAAAAAAAAAGCAAAAAGAAAAATAAAAGATTTTACTGGATGTTTCACAATATCATATAACTATAATGAACAGAATGCCACAGAAGTTCTTTCAAATTAAAACATAAATAAATGTACGTGACAACATTCTATTATTGCATTTATCTTTTCTATGCTTTTAGTCTAAATATAATGATTTATTAATATGTAATTATGAAAAATTATATAATTTTGAATAAAAGATAACAATTCCAAAGAAGAGATTTAATTGTATCCATTCTGATATAACCACTATGACTTCATTATATTTTTATTCCGTAAACATCAATTAATTTATGGCTTGTAAATTATTTTAAAAAAAAGTATTGCAACTTTTATATAAAAAAAAGAAATTCCATTTATTAAAAGCGCAGAGTTTTATGTCAACTGCTTTTATTATCAAAACCTTCAAAATGCTGTGTTACTTCAAAACATGAAAATATTATAAAAATTCAACGATTCTCAGTAAACTAATATGAAATATTTAAATTCCTTGATTAAATCTCTTTAAATAATATTATTAGTTCAATTAATTAATCGTAATTGTGATTATAATTATAAGTGTCGATATCATTACAAATGGTCAGTAATTAATTATTGTCTACACAAAATTATCGATATGATAATCAACATTAGCATATTAATTTTATTATGAATGGTAAATAATGGTAAATTTCGGAAACACGCGAAAAATAATTAATTACTATGAGAAGGGAGAATGAGTGAAAGCTTGCACATCTTTCATCAACACTTCACTAATTCTTTTTAGTTAGACGTATAATGAGAATCTCGTAAACTACATCTCAGAAAGTATTTATATAATGCAATATTCAAGTTCCTTTTTGAAGATTTTCACGCACATATGTAATAATTATCACGTTCGATGTAAAAAGTCAATATTACATTACTTAATGTTTTTAATTTATGAAAAATGTATGATTAATTAAGTAATTAGGTTATAAAATTGTTTTGAAATCCCAAGGTAATTATTGATCATAAATATTTTTTTTATAATTTTGACATTAAAAAGTTCCTTAAATAGTTGAGATTGAGTGTCAGAAAATTTTGTGAAAATCAATTAATTATAAATAGATATAATTATAATTATAATTTTAAATTTTAATTATAAATAGAAATATAACTAGCAATATTAATACAAATAATTACAGATAAAACTATAATTTTATCATAAAATTTCAAACAAATGTTGGCACAAAATTATATAAATATAATAGTACAATTAGCGTATAATTATTATAACATTAAAACTCCAATATATTATAAAAATCTTAATATTACTAATTCTGAATTCGATAATTAATTTTTAAAAAAAAAATATATATATATATATATATATATATAATTAATTTTAAACTTTTTATTAAAAGCATTCTAAAAAAATGAAAGGAAGAAAAAATAATCAGTTCAACTACTTTTCTCTTAAAAAGTTTTTACTTAAAATTTATTGCTTTGGGCACTATAAAATACAAATTGCGTTATTTAAAAATACAAATCCCTTTAAAGTGCAAATCGCAAGAATTACAAGTTGGCTTTGCCGATTCTTAACTTTTAACTTTCTCCCGATAGACTTCCATAGATCTCTGATACCATTATTTTTCTTATAAATAAAAGAATTTTCAAAACTAGTACATAATCATTGTACGGTACGAAAATTCATATATGCCAAATGATTTTGTTGCGGCCAATCGATCGTATCCCGTTGTTCATCAATTTGCACAATCCTTCCATTGCTTTTCTATGTGTCGGTGTATCAAACAAGCCGTCGCCCACTAACGTAAAAACAAAAAGATGTCCCGCATACATGAAACAACAAGCGGCTTTCTTTTACCCAATTGCCATTCGTCAATCATTTTGACACGCGCATACTTTGTGATCGTCCATCCTTCTAAACTTCTCTGCGTTTGTCTCTTTTTCTTTCTACAGGATTATATATGTATTATGTACCATTTTCTTCATCTGTTTTATCTTTTTCTTCTCGGTTGTGCATGTCGTCTTCGACCTACACTGAGGAATGATGAATGAATAAAACAATTGAATGGAACACGAGTGTGAGGAAAAGAGGATATGAGCGAGAACCAGAGAAACAAAAAGACAGAGAGAGAGAGAGAGAGAGATTTTACAATGCGGTCCTTTTTAGAAATTTTTAAGCATTAACGTTGTCAAGAAATAATACAATGACAATAGTATATTATACAGAATATTTAACTACTGAAAATTAAAATACCAGTATATCAATTTTTTCTGTAGTCTTGCTGCATTAATGGTAGTCGTGGGACATGTTACTTCTGTACTAATAAATATTTATATTAAATAATAAGTAGCCCTAATTTGAAATTCATATATATATAAAATAGTTATATAAATAATTAAATTTTACAATGTATCAATTAGCAGAAAAATTGCTCTACATTTAACACTAATAATAAAATAATGGTATGTTAAAAAAAAAATTTGAATAATAACTATATGAAAGAATCTAATTTCGTAACATTATTCTTATTATTTTCATTTAATAATATAATATATCTATTCATTAGTTATTTTATACTTTTATTATGATTGATATTTATGTTTATAACTTTTGTATTTATAACTGACATTTATGTTTAAATGATTTTTTATACAATTTTATACAATCTTTTAGCGTCAATCATTAAAGTATAGTCTCATACAGTGTTACTCCTTAATATGCCTTTAAATGGCTATATAATTTAATTTTTACGATCTTCCACTTAAAAAGCTTACTTTTTTACAAATTACATATGATTGATAAATCAATAAAATTTTTTTTCAAAGATGGATTATTAATAATTTTATGATATATATATATATATATATACAATTCTTATGTAATTATATAATCTTTTGTAAATCTAGTATTATTAGTAGATCTATATTGTTATAATTCTTAAGGTTAGATTATATATAATTATCAGTCATAAATATAAATTATTGATTCAGTTGTAAAATAGATGAAATTTAGTTTTGCCTTAAATCAAATATTTTAAGTTTATTAGTATACTTATAATAATAGATTCAATATATTTATTTGAAATTTAATATGTGTGTAATGGAAAGTGCTTTTCCTTAAAGGAATTGAAAAATTCAATAATCCTATATATATATATATATATATATATATATATTTGTATATTACGGAGGCGTTACGTATGTATAAAAATGAAAATTGACAATCGACCTTTAACTTGCCGTAAAGTTTTTCTTTCTCATTTGATTTTTTAAGAGACCATGTGGCACATTTAACAAAGAGTAATAATTTATTTTACTCTTACCTACTCGACCCGCATATGTATAGTATCTACTTTATAGTATAATTAACACTATAATTTTATCCTCATCTACATTGTAAAACTTTTACAGCTTTCAATATTAAAAATATTAGCCTGCTTCAATTTAATAATATCTCCTCTTGTTTTCACATTGACGCAATCACAAGACCAATATAAGACTAGTTGTAAAAATATAAAAAATATTAAAAACTGCAAGACATATTCCACATATAATTAAGTATTTATCCGTGAACTATAAATTTGCCAATATATTCTGCTTTTTATAAAATAAATTATATTCTTCATTGTACTTGAGTTATGAATGTTTATATATATATATATATATATATATATATATATATATATTTATTGCAATTGTTTGTGCCTGGCATGAATTTCATCGTGATCTTGTAAAGTTTGTAAAGTTCCGAATATTTAAACGAACATTTATTGACTTAACCATTAAATTAAAAAAAATAATCGCTCTTTTACTCATAAACGAAGTAACCAAATAGTTATTATTTTACATATTACCTAATTTAATGTTATTTAATTTTTCGTTGTCAATGCGTAACTTTCGATTACGCTTTGGATTACCAAGTGCTCCATGAATCAGTTTAAAAAAAAAAGAAAAAAAGAAGAAGGCGTAATTTCAAACATGAAACGATCCTCGTGAACCCCAAAATAAAGTAATACCAGCACGAAATAATCAATAAGCAATAATTAATAACGAGCTATGGCCCATAATCGTTTAAAAATTTCTTTCAATATCAAAGCTCGAAGATCGCACTGAAGTATCGTCGGCCGTACTCGCAATTTCGTGACTTATCTATTATCCTCTCCGCTATTGGTATATCCTCAGCTTTTACGGTGCACCGTGAAAAATTATAACTATTTATATTTAATTACCATTGGCATAATAATGTTCATTTGCCGTGCGAGTGAGCCGATACGTTTTCCCACATGGGAATTTCATCAACGGCTCGGGGTCCCAGTGGCTGTAGCCGCGCCTTGCGCAAGCGCCCGCGCGACAAATTTATGACGCGACTTCGTAGTATCTCCAGCCGGGAATATGCACCGCTACCCACGAGCGAATATCGCGATATCGGCGAACGGAAGGGAGGCAGGGGGTTATTGATAGCTATCTAAGCGTCGCGTGCTTTATGACGCAATGGATTCATTAGCAGCAGCCCGCGACTAACCTGACACGCTCGATCACTCCTCGGTCACAGTCACGATACACACGTCGCAATGCGGGACGCGAGCGCGAAATCTTCCTAGATTTATAATGCCAGCTCGACTTTGAGACCGAGTTCTTCTCAGTTCCTCAGGATCTTGCTCAATTACCTCATTGTCGCTCGTTGTGCCGAGCGGCGCTTACATACTCCATTCCCAATAAATAATAATAAATAATCTCGCCGATACTGTCCGCGCAAATTGTTCAGCCCTTCCGACCTCAGCTCCTTCGTATATATATATATATATATTTTTTTTTTCCTTCGTATATATATATATATATATATATATTTATTTTTTTCTTCTACAATTATGGGTCTGCGGTTGTTTTTGCACGAAAAATATTGGGAAGATTATAGTGAAAATATTTTTAAAAATATTTTCCCTAATAATTCTTAATCTATGAAAATCAATCTTTTTAACGTTGTTTCTAGGATTTAATCACTTTTTAAAATTACACTCAAAATCTGGCTAAACAAGCATTCCCGCTGAAGTAGTCATGCTTATTTATCCATAGAATTCTAAAAATTATCTAAATTTCAAATTTATCGTTGTTTCCCATATTCGATGATTAACAAAATTATCGTTTATTATTTTTATTGATTTCTGCCACCCTTGAGATTAAAATTACCCTCTACTCCTGTAATAAATATATAAAAAATGAGAGTTTTCAACTTTATTTAAATATTCAAATATTTTTATTTACTTAATATATGTTAATGGATAATTAGTAGTACAAAAATATTATTCTCCAACTTATAATATACGAGTTTTATTTAAAAAATATCTATCACAATACAATTGGCTCGAATCCATTCCAATAAAACATACAAATTTTATTATTATTATTATTATTATTATATATATATATATATATATATATATATATATATATATATGTATAATTATAATTATGTACTATTATTGTTTAAAAAATTAATAGAAAAGTATATTAATGAAATGGATTCTATATAAAAAATGAAAAATTTAAAAAATGTTTATATGAACCTCTCTTTCACAAATATATTCGTTTTCAATTCATAAGATGAATTCATCCAATATTACTTAATTTCTTATAAAGTAAGTTCAAGTATATTATTTTATAGATAGTTGTTCAATAATCAATAAAATATGCACTGTACATGTTCTAGTTTTTAAATTATAAAAAATATTAGAAGAAATTTTTAAATATAAAATGTTCTTAATAATTATGTTGATGAAAGTACTTGATACCATAATTTATGAAATTATATTTCTTTTAAATATACTGATAATAATAAAAGTCAATAATAATTTGTATATGCATTTATGAATTTAAGCAATGAATTTCGGATTCGTTACACATCTATTGTAATTTGCATTCTCTAAGATAACATCACAGACGAATTCCTCGTAATTTAAAATTCACATCCTGTCGTAGAAGTCAAATATGAATGTTGCATTATCAACAAAAGTAAATTTATTCTGCCGATGTTCCATACGTATGTAAATTAGTTTTCTATAGTACCCGATAATTCTTATAAAATACAGTAGGGTAAAATTACATAATATCCCGAATTAATAAAAATACATATTTAATACTTCTAAGGATGTGTTTAAATAAATTATGTCATTCTATAAATCAATTATGATAATAGGAATATATTTTTCTTTATTGGTTTATTACTAATTATTGCTATAATACAAAGTATTGCTAAATGTTGTAATAGATGATTTCACATAAGTAAATCTATCAACCAATCTACTACTCTCTAGCAATTTTTTAAAATTTTTGTTTTTGTTTTTTGTTTTTGTTTTGTTTTGTTTTAAAGATATTGCTCGTGTACTCATAAAATAAGCGTAACTTTATCCTGAAAATGAAAAATTTAATGACGATTAGCTGCATTTGGTGATAACTAAATTTCCTTTTATATCTACAATAATTAATTCAAACTCATTATTTCGATAAACTAACAGACATTTATTCGTTGAAATAAAAATTTCTAAAATTATTAAGAACTACATAAAAATACGTAATTTATGATTAATTTCTTTCTTTCTTAATATTATGGTGATATCGATTTATATCGTTCGTTTATGCTTCTTCCTTTATAATTTTATAACTTTGCTTTTAAATATAATGAAAAAAGAAATTAAAATTCCTTCAATATCCGTACGTATATAGAAATAAAATAATGATTCGAACATTTCTATTAAAAAAATCTATTACCTTTACATTACCTTTCATCCTCTATACTACTCACTGTATTTTATATCCTAAACCTGAAACATTTTTAATTTGATTAATATATATATAATACATTTCATATAAAATTATTATGATGTTACACAGAAAAGTTGATAGTGAAAATTCTTAAATAAACCCTATTAAAGCAATATATTTTAACTTTAGTATTAATGATAAACTGTTTATTATTGTTTACTAACTAATACACTAATAAATATTACTAATAAAATTACTAACTAATAAAAATTTATATAAAAATAATTCTATAGTACTTATTTGACAGATTCATGTCGAATTTATCCAAATATAATCAAATGATTTACGTGAAAAATAGATGAACTTTCAAATTGATTAAAAAATTTTTTTTCTGAACGTGAAAAGTTGAATAATAAATTATCGTGCAATTAGTTTTTTTTTTCTTTTATTTTATGAGAGTTTGAAATAATTATTTACAAAAGTATAATTAAAAGACAAACATTAATAATGTAATGACTAAGAATTTCTGGCAGACTTAATATCGATTAGTTTTTAAAATAGATTTCGGAATATTATATATTTCAATTTTACTACATATTTAGTGTGGCAATTATTCACTGTTCAATGAAAAATAATGGAAAAACGAATACTTTTAATTATTATGTAAGTATATACCAAAATGTTTAATATCTTAATTTAATTCATTAAAAACAAAACATTAATATCCATATTTGTTATGTTCTTATCATTAAGAACACATACTACAGTATCAAGAAAATTAAAATATAAAATACGTTGATATAATGTTATTTTAAATTTTTAATTTAGCTGTAAAAATATTTACATTTAGTAGAGGAATATGATTTTTTTTATTACATTTGATAATTTTTAATCTACATATAGTATATAAACTATTAAGTTTTAGCTTTGTAATAATATTTTGTATACTTTTAACTTTGTGAATTTTAAAATAAGTTTAGTTCTATAAATTTATTTACTATTTACATGCGACGAAATATTTTCTATTAGCATGAATAGTAACTTCTTTTTATTTCTTCTTCAGTTCAGTATAATTTGTAAGTACTCTCTTGCTTATTTTTTTCGCGTGAAACAATTAATTACATACATTGCAACAACAATAAGAAATTAGTTTCACAATTATCTCTTAAATTTTGTTGAATAGGCAAACAGTATTATGTTAGCAATGGAAATCCATTAGTCGGATATGATATCGAAAATGTACAAAACAACGAATATTCTTTTGCAACAGCTATCGTTGAATATAATAATTTAATACCACGATCAGATTGTATTATATGTACTGGAGCACTTATTTCCTTATATCATGTTCTAACTAGTGCGCATTGTATCGAAGATGTTCAAGATATTGTTTTTGGAGTTCTTGCTGAGTCAAATTTCTTACAGCATAATATTCTTCATCATCCGAATTGGTGGATAACTTACGACCAATGGGCTACAGTAATGAATATTGATCTTCGATATCCACAAAATGATGTTGCTGTTATAAAAGTAAAGAATTCTTTAGAAGAAATAACATGGAATTGCTAGAAAAGTGAAAGCATATAGTATAGAAATAATTAGCTTTACAGTTATAAAAATTGGAATAAAATTTTTAATTATAAATAGGAATAAATACTTTTGTACGGGCATGTGTTCACTAATTAAAAATACCGAGTCTAGTATTATGTTTAAAAATAAATAAATGCATTTTATTTCAGTTAATTCAAAGTGTTGGCAACAATGTTATTCCAGCGCCTATTTCAAATATTCAAAATTATAATGCATTATCGGGTGAAGATATTGTATTGGTGGGATGGGGCGAATCAAATGACGAAGATATACCAGACATCTTACAATCAGGAACTTTAAAAATCATAACTAACGAGGAATGCAGCAATCTGGCGTCTGAATTACAAGGGTGGAGAATTCGTATTCCCACCCGATATATATGTACAAGAGCTGATCCATTAATACGTCTTCTGGGTGTAAGTAGATCATATATACTTTTTGGTTTACAGATATTGCATTAGTATATTATATTGCATTAGTAATTTATAATAAAAAACAATATATATATATATATATATATATATACGAATGAAGAAACCAAAAACACGTTATCAAATACAAATTTAAGGATTATGGTAGAAGGCCTTAATACTCAATTCCATGCCTTTAACAAATTTCTAATACATTATTAAATAACTACAATTAAAATATTTAAGTGTCTATTAAAACTAAAACTTTTATATAGAAATTTTATATAAAAATTTTTCAGCAAACAAATGTTTTTGAACTAGCGAAATTAAGCATATACCATTAAAATATCCGAATACGAATATGAAAGTATCTAAAATAGAATGTTTGGTGTATACATAATTAATATATATACATATATATACATATATATATATATATATATATATATATATATATATATATATATATATATATATATATATTTATTTATTTATTTGATGACACTATTATACAATATTAATGCAGGCTATATATTTAATAATACATATAAATATTTTTCATTTATTCTTAATTAATTACATGTTTTAGGGCGACTGCGGGGGTCCAATTTTATATCAAGGATCAATTATAGGCGTTAGTAAAGGAGTTTTTCCAACAGATCAAGAACTTTGTGACGACGCTGTAAACTTTCACGTTGGCATTCACTATTACATCGGCTTTATTACTCATTTACTCGCTTTGTAATATAGTACAGGATATAATTTACTAACATAATATCTAATAACCTAATATAATTAACTAATAACCACGTAATATGGTAAACATTATTAATTACATACAAAAATTAATTATACATACTTATGTAAAAATACTACCGCAAATATTTGTCAGAATAATACTCTAAGCAATTAAGATTAAAGAAATTTTCATTATCGTTCTCTATTTATCCAATGCCCTTCTTTTATAATACTTTAATCAAGTTTTATGTACAATTGATGAGAAATATTCATTATCATTCTTTTTTTTTTTTAATTATTTCATTGAATTTTATCATGTAATTGCTTATGACTAATATGTATTTTGGAAAAGTATTTTAGTATCTATGTGTATCAATATGTAGAGATTTCATCAAAAGACATACATATCCTATAAGATGGACTTTTCTATTTTCGTTTAATGTTTAAAGTAGTATTGGCTATAGATTCTTAGCGTTTAGGACCGCAAAATAGCCTAAAACAAAACGCAAATCGATAAGAAAAATTTCATTCATTCTCAATACTATTTTCTACATAGTATTATTATATTATATTATATTATATTAAATACTATTAGACAATACTGACTGACAACCTTTTTAGGCGTAGTATTAATAAAAACGTATTATTACATATAAGATAATTACATATTTATAGGTCACATGAATATTAAAGATTAAATTATCCTCAAATTTCTTCGAAATAAGATTATTAAAAAATTCTTGATATTTGATAAATATAAAAATTAATTTTATTAAATAAAATTAAATCAAATTGTATGTTCATAGTACTACCAATTTCGGTAACTTTTATGTAGTTATTTATCCTGGCAAAAAGCCAAAGTGATATTGTGAAGAAAAGCAACAACACATGGCTAGCAGCGGGTAATTTTGGCATCCAAATCCAATAAGTGATCGAGAACGCAAGACGTGTCCTTTGAACAAATAAATGGACTATGTTATTATTATATCTCATATATTAAAATTAATTATAGAAATACTTATAATCTATTTATCATTTCAAACTATTTTTTTAAGATGCAAAGTTCATTAGTGCAATGGTCGTTGCTATTGATATTATGTTTTTAAGAATTTTACTAAGTAAAATACATAATCGATATATTTTAATAAATATAATAATTCATATTGTAATTGTTTGCACACAAAAAATTTACGTACAGAGAAATAATATATTGTTACTAACAAACAAAACATGATTTAAGAAAATACAATTGAAAAATGAATTTCAATAAAATGAAATTTTATTGAATGAATTGAATTTAATAATTTATAGATGTGAAATTTAATAATTTATAGATTATTTTCGAAAATGATTAGTAATTCAGAAAAAACAATGTTACTTCGACAATACACAATTATATTGAGAATTATCTTAATTTTCGATTGATTGAGTGTTTATTAGATGTGGATGGAATAGTAAAAAATTTATAACATTATATACTTTTAATTAAGATTTTCTCCATGCATCATTAATTTTAATACTACGTGCATTTATAAATATTTTCATAGAATTCTTAATTTAAATTTAAATATTTAGTCTTATTTTATAACTCCGTTTTTATTTCAAATTCAAAACTAAATAGTAATATATATATATATTAAAATTTATAAATTATTATCTATCTTTTTCGACACTTCAATAAATTCATATATTACATTTGATAAAATATAAAAAATCTCATATAAAATAAAT
>NW_011948424.1:338841-375136 GCF_000503995.2 Ceratosolen solmsi marchali | reverse complement strand
TTGTATATTCTTTTGGCCAAGAATTCTATGAATTATTCAAGTACAATAGATAAACAATGTTTCTTAAGAATGTCAAATTCATTCTTTCTATGAATGACAATTGTTACGATAAGCAATCCTCTATATTCCATTATTAATATTCTTACGTGTATTTTTATAAATATTACAAAATCGTCATAGATAAAGTTTATATAAGATTTTAATAAAAGTATATTATATTCAAAAAAAAGTATCCAAAATGTATAACTTATATTTTTTAAAATAACTATAATTAAAGAATTTTTCATTAGTATTATTTCATTTTTCATCTCTACTCATTTTTTTTTTACGCAAAAGAAAAAACAATCAAAAACACCAATTATTATGGTTTATTTACTTGGCTTAAAGTACATATAACAAGTAATTTAACATTAATTAGCTTTAAAACAACTGCTGCAATTCATTAGAATTTAAAATCATTTTTTTGCTAGACAGACTGAGAATCAAAATTGACACCTTTTAATTCTATGATAAGATAAAAGAGTCTCCAGAATATTTAATTAAAATTACATTTTAACATTACAAATTCAATTTTCATATAATACAATATGATAAGTAAATGTAAATGTAAATAATAAATTGTGTAATTCATTTAAATTCTTGTTTAATTGGTTTTAATTAATTTTTCAAAAAATAATTTTTATGTATTTTCTTTATCAATTCCAAATTTTTTAAATTTTACTTCATGTTAATTTAAAAATTGAATATTAAATTTTTATTTCTTGAATAAGAGATATTAAATAAAATTATTGCATTATAAATACTTTGATAATTCTTCTCATAACAATACTTCTTGGCGTTACAACATTGTCAAGGTTTTCTAAACTTATTTAGAAAATGTTTTTCCTCTATTTCCAGATTAATTAAAATTGATTCGAAATTCAATCAAACATGCACTTTATAAATGATTTCAAGATATTTTTGTGTATTTATTTACCCCTTTGATCGTAAATATTATCAATTTCCATTAGCTAATGGAAATTTTATATAGTAATACACGTTATTGTTCTAAAATCTTTGTAATCATATCTGAACAATTTATTTCTGAGCCTAAAGGTCAATGTCATTTTCTACTTTTGCTTTGTTTTTCACAATTATCAAATAACATTAATATATTAAGATAACGATTCTAATAGGCTATTTTGTAAGTTACGTATCAATAAAAATTTATTAGATTTTAATAACAAAAAAAGATATAGATTAATACAGAGAAATCCTTAAAATCTAATGTAATCTATATACAAAATAAGTTAATGATCTATTTGAGTGAACCGCAATATTTCTCTATAATTATCAATAAACAACATATTCTCGGGCGTCATACATAATAAATCTCCTGAATTTTCAATTACATTTATCTATAATTTGATGCACAAGATATTTAACAATAATTTAATGGATTTTCATTTCTAAATATTATGAATATTTAGATCTTAGCTTATCTTAGCTAGTATTATCTATAGCATTAAATATGCTATTCCCTATAGAAGAATGACATAATGACATACTCTTTTTAAACTTTATTTTTATCTTACTATTCCAAAAATATAATCAAGTATTTATAAAAAAAAAATAATTTCAAAATAAATATTATTCAAAATACAGAATTAAATATCTATTTAATATGTAATCTAGAGAAAATATACATATACGTTAATATTTTTTAATATTATTGATTTATAAAAATATTGATAAAACAAATATTTGAAAGGATGAAATTTATCTTAAATCAATGTAATTATCAAAATTATTATTTTAAATGCATAATGAATTATAATATTGTGGGAGGGGGGAGTAATAAATCGACCATACGTATTTCCTCGTCTTGACGAACTTTCTCGATTTTACAAACATGTTAAATAATATAAAAATTTTCATAAATTTAATAAATACTTCAATTTATGCAATACATATATCATGTTAATACTTCTCAAATGACTTAATGTCGCATATTTATCTCTGCCTTGATTGAAAAGTTAGAATAGCCACCTACTGGTATTCTATTAACTTCGAAACTCCAAGTCATGATTTCTCTTATCTATTTCGAATTGAAAACAATGGAGTCATTTCGCTGTAATATATATAATGACCACGGAAGTTTCGATATTTACTATGAATAATTGATTGGAGGGACTCAATGAAGGCCTAAATAAATATATTGTTACAACCTTTACGATGACATCACTTCAAACTATTTTCAGCTCAAAGTCTTTAATATTCTTCTAAGATCTATAGTCATGTGCTTTGTGAAATATAATTATTCGTATATACAGTAATGACCTTAAAAATTGAAAACAATAATATACATATTACTGCAATTAAAATTTTTTAATTTAATTTTCATTACAATAAACATTTCTTATTTTATTGTATTTCTAATTATATTTCTTAGAATAAATATATTTTATAGTTATTCTTACTGCATGTACCTTGTAATTAATACCTTTATTTTACTTACCTTTAAAAATACTTGATTAACACACTTTCGAAATGGTTCTTTATTATTTCCGTCTATAAATACAAATATATAATATTACATCTTAATTTATATGTTAATAATTCATTAAGAATATGGTATATAATTTAATATATTATGCAATGCATTTGATAGAAAAAAATTTCCAAATTTAATTATTCCTTTATTCGTACGTACGTATTTATTTTTTTTTTTTTTTTTTTTTTTTATAAAATATAAAAATCCTTTTATTTATGCAAATCGTTGTTTTGTTGTAGTTAGTTTCATGTTTTTCAATTCTTAGTTCTAAGTAAGAAATTTAAAATAAATAGTATAAATATATTTTCAAATTGAAATAATATATAATTACGTAGAGTATGCGGAATCGATTAATGATATTCATCTTCTCGTATGAAACGTACTGATACATTTTATGATGTATGGAAGCTGAATATTTTCTTTCTCTTTTAAAATAGTTTTTATTTTCAACAACAAAAACAAATTGGAATATTAATACAGATATTATGAAATGACAACTGTCATATGCTTAAAGAAAGATCGTTATTAATTATAATCGTTCCTTTGATTAATTCATGAAAATATATGATTTTATACGAGCCGTTACTCCTTACATTATATAAAATTTGTTATTTTCAATTACGTTATAAAAATTAACGGATATATAATGAGAGTAAAGGTTCCTCTATTCTCACGATATTTATCTTTCCTATATGACGTTACGTATTTTGATTCTGAAATTTCTGTTGCCCTCGAATGATAATCAAGGCTTAGTTTAAAACTCCTATGTACGTAAAACTTTTATTATTGCTATATATATATATATATATATATATATATATATATTCATTTATTTATCGTGAGAATATTTGATATCGATTTTATAAAATTAAAGTCGAACGTTAGCGATTGATCTACGTACTAATTAGAAATTATATAAATATAAATATATTTATTATACATTTCGGTATCAATTGCAATTTATAAATATTATACTACCAACGTAATTAATTATCTATCCTATTCTAAACGAATTACAATGTTCTAGTAATGTTAAATAAATTACAAGGTTTAAGAGCTAGAGACGCCGCGATAACTTTCCAATAAAGCTGGTCAACTTATCTGGCTAAATTTCGGTTTAATACTCACTAGACCCGTATAATCTAACAATTTCGCCTTTCCAATTTCAAATAATGTACATTCATTACAATTATATAAATAGTGAATATTATCATAGTATAATAATGATTAGACATTTTATGATTCGACGTTAGCCCTTGTTTCGATAATTATCTGTAAATTTATTAATTCTTCGTTTTAAGCATAAAATGAATGTTGTTTTTTTATCAGAGCTGTTGGATCTATAAATTATTCAAAGGAGGATACTTCACGTACATTGTGACAACTAAAATGATAGAATTTTAATTTTTATTCAACGATTTGAACAATCTAAAAAATTCAAATATTTAAAAGAAGGTATTATCTATTCAAAATATTTAAATAAAATTTATTATATTTAGGAGTGAAGAAAAGTAAAAAAAAAAATTAAGAATTTTATAAACCAGATGAATTCAACTAATTATACAGAAATTTTTATTTACTATATTCTATATATATCTGTACACAAAATTCTTACTGTACATTATGTTATATCTACATTTTTTTAATATATATGATCTACATGTGATTAATAAATAAAACGTGACATATAAAAATGTAATCATTTTTAAAACTAAAACTAATCTTGAAATTGCAATAAAAAACTAATAATATATTGCATATATTGTACAAAACTAATACAATATATTCACGAAGAAAATAATTTCAATGTGTTTAATTTATAATACTTTATCTTATGTGATGAAATAAATCAATTTTAATATAACTCTTATAAACAATATATAAATCATTAAAATATTATAATACACGTAATGCATAATAAGTTTGAAAATCTATCTAAGCTCAATGACTAGCGAATTGCAGCCTTCACACGTCAAAAAAAAAAAAAATAAAAAATAAAAACAAACAAACAAACAAACATATAAATGCCAAATAATACAAATAAAATAAAAATTTTTGAAAAACATATAAGTTAGAATCGATTTCGATAGCCGAAGTAGAAGTAATAAGATGAAAAACTATTTAATTAGAAATATCTCATTAAGATTGAGCATAAAAAGAAGAAGATTTGAGATGATCACAATATACTATGTAAAGGATCGCCAGAATCAGAATTGAATCTAGAGTTTTTTTGGAAATAAGAAGGAAAAGGAGGAAAAATTGCCGAATTTTGTAACTTAGCAAATGCATATTAATAAATTAAAAAGTAGGCGTAAATATATTATTTATTACAACATATTTGGTTCTTATCTTATCTTAATCTGTTACAACCATATAACATTTTTTAAAGTAGTAGTAAATATATTAAATAAATTCACAACGTTATTTCCCGTTACAAGTATATTAAAATTAATGTCAACAAGTAAATAATCATGTGTGCAAATATTTTAAAAACTTCATAAAAATATTAATTTTGACGACATTAATTAAATTCTTAAATTGGAAATTCAAAAAATCAAATTATATAAAAAAATGTATAGAGTCTATTAAATAATTATCAATCATAATAGATTATAACGACTGTTTACAAATATTGTGTTTTTAATTAATTTTGAAAAGGCAAAACATTTTATTTACGTATTAGTAATTTTTAAGTGCGATTAATCATTTATAGTACATATAATTTACAAATATTGACTTATAATAGTGAAATACAAGGAAACTCAACAATTTGCTGAACATAAAGCTGTGAAAATTTATATTAACCTATGGATCTGTAACAAAACGTTTATAAATAATATGTGTATAAATATAAAAATTGGGTATAAAATTATAAAATGATAATATTATGTAACTTAGTTAAAATTAATCTTATTACTTATAAATTTTATTTCATTATGATACGATATGTACAATTAGTTTATCTTTTTACTTTGAAGACTTACGTTGCTCTATTACGGTAATGATGAAAAGTCTCATCTGGCATTATTGATAAGTGATAAAAATTATATTCATTCATTAGGGTTCCCACATTTATTTCATCCGTTGCAAAATAAATTCTCTTGAAGATAAATAGCATTGGTAAATCCTTAACCCTATCTAATGTTTATAAAAATTAAACTTCATTGAATATAAATCTAAAAAACATACGTAATTTTTCCATTGATTGCCTTTGTTTATATTTTTATTTTATTTAGTTTATCTTTAATTGCTGGTAAAAAATTAATTGACATAAATATTAATATAGAAATTTTTTTTCTAAAATCTCCTCGTTATAATGCCAAAATGAAAGAAATGCTATGTGGATA
Source organism: Ceratosolen solmsi marchali (assembly GCF_000503995.2). NCBI lineage: Eukaryota > Metazoa > Arthropoda > Insecta > Hymenoptera > Agaonidae > Ceratosolen > Ceratosolen solmsi. The sequence goes on along the minus strand of NW_011948424.1, from coordinate 369,256 downwards.
ATTTATTCATTTATTATTTCTTATTAAAAGTTCGTCAAGAACTTATCATATGAATCGATGACATTTTGCCTAATTATAATATAGAATAGAATAAATAATTTTAATATTAATTTCCATTGGCTAGAATTTGTACGTTTCTAATTCAGGCGTAAAATCATCGTTACACATTAACCTAACAAACGAGTAAATAATAATGAAGAACGCGTCAGTTATTCATAAATCTTCCACTGAATTACCATTTTCTCGAGACTGAAATTTAATTAAATGAGGAATATTATCAGAGACAGTGTGTGTGAAATCTAGTTTTATACAATACCGTAAAAAAAGTTTTAAAGCTTTTGCGTAGCGTCGGTTATTGCTCGTCGCTATCCTAGGCGCAGTCTTGCACACGCGCGTTGAAAGCATAATTATCGGTTAATGCTCAATCGAGGTAATCATTTGAACTTTTCCGACACTACTACCACCGCCTCTGACGACTCTTGGACAGAATGACTATTATGCTTTATAATACAATGGAGATAGCATCGTTTCACAGATTGCGAGGATCATTTTTCGCGCGCTGCATTTAGTGTTCGTTATCTTGATTACGGGGAAATTTTATTTTTCCGCTTGGAATAGAATGCGTTATCGCCTAATACTTGATTGTCCTCATCATTTTTTAAGTATAATTATTTTCAACGGGCTATCTATCGTTTTGTGTTGCATTGTTAACGGCAGACTCGCAGTCAGACATTTGTACAATTAATGCACGTTTAAGAATCATTTTAAGAGTTGCTGGAGTTAATACTTTCTTTATTATTGAAAACGATGTACATTTTCAACGACTTATCCAAGTATTTACGCTTACAGTAAGGAATGTTTACTTTTTATTGCCATTATTATTTTATTGAGCTCAACTCAATTAACGACAAACTAAAAATAAACCTGTTCTATTCATAGAATAATACGTAGAAATTTTTTCTTTTTTCTTTTATTAATTTTATATATAAAGATATTTAAATAATTGTAATTAATATTTTATTAGTTTATTCATATAATATTTTATTTGTTTATTCATAGAATATCTATATATATATATATATATATATATATATATATATATATATATATATCAATGTATCATCCTATAAAAAATGATTATTTGAATATTTATAAGAACTATTTGATGAATTGAATCATTATGAAAGTGCATCTATATAATGTTTTTGTCTTCTAATATTATTATTTATGTATATATTGATTTTTTCAGCCAATTAATTTAGTGGGCTACAATTATTCCATGTATCTAGAATCTTATATAAATAAAATTAAAAATACACTTAAACCTTGAATTGATTTGATCTACATTCTTTATATAAAAAGATATAATTAGCTTTCAATTAAATTTCATGATAAAATAAGTAAGGATATATATTTTTATCATCGAATGCATCAGCCGCGATAGGCACTATACGATCGCAAGGATCCAGCGAACGACTGAAGCTGTACAAAGGGACACCAGCTACAAGGGCATTTTGTTGAGTCAGTTTAGAGGAGTTGCACTAATGCAAGGTACCACCACATTCTCCGGACGAGGCGTTGCGTCTTCTGCAAGTGCCTACTGCAAAAAAAAATAACCCGCTGAGGTATTAAATCAATATATTATCATCGAGAGAAGACTCGCGTACCTAAAGTACCATACGTGGCACTATACAAGGAGCGTCAAGGATCATACGCCCTTGCACTTGTCAGTGTAGCAATTCCACCAGGGGCGCACTACAACAAGAGCACGTCCAACCTCGTCTTACTTAGGACACCACCATTTTTACGAGTGCAGGAGCCCACAAAAATGTATGAGGTGTATCAAACGGCATCATACACTACTACATGATTAACAGTACTCGATTCAAACCTAAGCAAATTGTAGTTCATCAACACCCACAAACTCAAGAGATAGTACAATCATCTTAATGATATTATGCATTTTTTGGATTAACGAACGATACAAGGAAGTGCCATATCACTTAACATTAGTTACCTATCGCACAAGAGCTGCTCCATTATTAGCAGTAAGAACATTGCCGCAACTGATAGAAGATGAGGGAGAGAGATACCCTCTGGCACTCCATAATACGTCAATGACATTCTTGAACGTGCTGACAAGCCATAACAGCTAACCAAAACTGCAATACAAATGCAGAACCTCTGTATGGCGGAAGAAGAAATCAACCGCGTAATGATAGCACATAATTCAGTTTGAGAAATATTACAGAGATGGCAGGCAGCATAGGACTGACTCAGATCCCCACGTATAGTGCCCGAGCGCACGCTTGAGGAAACGAGGGGGGATCATATCCCATCAACTTCATATCCCAAGTAGATTTAGAAAATTCAAGAATTTCTTGGATAAAGACAACTCAAGCTGTCTATGTTTCTAACGAACTTATAATCCTTCGCTCCAAGGCTAATTTACCGACTGGTCATGCAGTTCACCGATTGACCGCGTACGTGGACACTTCTGCAAGACTACTGTCGAAGTTGCGCCTTCAGTCGAGACGTCATTATAATCGATATTATACTTCGAATTGAGGAGATAACTGCGTCTCGACGTCTGCGACAATAAAAACAGACTCTTACCTAAGATACCGTACATCGCCCTTTACAAGGAGTATCAAGGATCTACGCCCTTGTACTCTTGTGCAGGTAATGCACGTTCATTCCACGTCAACATCGCACAACAACGTACAATCATCTTGTGTATTTATAATTCAAACTTAATAAATACCACGATACCCAATTATATTGATAACTGAATTCAAGCATTAACCTCTCATTTATTCACACTTTTCCACCAATAAAATAGTGGGTATTGTCTAATCCAATCATCTTGGTCTCTCGTCCACCAGGTAACTGGAATTCCGAATATTTCTCTATTAATTAATAGACCGATCCTATTTACAATATTAGCTGCAAACATATAAACAAATTTAAAGTAAATTGCTAATAAACGAAATTATGTATTATAATACAAAAGTAATGAAATATTGAAATGATTATCATATAATTGAATGAATACTTTTATTATTAAGCGATTTCAAAATATATTTGTCTTGTATGAATAATCATTTGGAACTACATTTTATTACATTATTTTTTATTCCCTTCATAGTAGAATAAAAGATATAGGTAATTTACGCATTACGTAGTTATATATAAAAAAAAAAAAAAAAATGCAAAAAGTTAAGAAATATTAGATCTTCGAGTTATGTGAGACAGTACATATATCCGCTAGTCTGGCACAATTTTATAATACATTTACTAAAAAGTCATGATAAGTATTACTAAAATTGCAGTCCCCGTGCGATTATTTATTTAATAAAGGCATAAATGAGAATAATACTTAAATTTGTTAGTCCTATAAATGTAATTTTATACTGTATACTTTCGCCTATGCCTTCCAATTGATAATAAACAAGTTAAATCTATATAAATCTTTTTAAAACGCTTCGTTTTAGTTCGAATAATTATTTTACATGAAAATTGGATTGAATAAAATTTCTATTGTAATTTTAAATATTATTCAATGTAATACTAAATTTTTAAATATAACATTTTATATATGAAATATACATTATATACCAAAACATATTTAGAAATATTATGATTCATATTCTATATAAAATATGAAAATCTGGAGATGTGCTTTTTTATTCCTAGTAAATTCCTTATGTATTATAAATTTTTATCAACTTTAAATTCTACAAAGATTTTTAATTATATTTATTGTCGTTTATTTGCGCCAATACCAACTATTAATAATATATAGAATAAAAATGATAAATAATAAAAAATATATAATATTTTTAAAATAATATATAAAAAGTTTGAAATTCATTCATTCGAATTCATTGCAGAAACTTATATGGTGTCATTATAAATATACATACGTATATGCATTTATTATTAAAAAAAACAAAAAACAAAAAAAAAAACAAAAAAAAAACAAAAAAAAAAACAAATTTTGGAGTCGGTAATATTGAAATTTGCAACGATTAATAACGCAAAGCATTTTCTTTACAGAAATTCTTAGGATTAAAGCATTATTTTGTTGACCATAATATTGTTTTGCAATAGTAGAAGGAAAATCTAAAAAATTTAGTTCTCCATTTGCTTTAGCTTATGTCAATCGACAAACAAGATATGATAATAAGATTAACAGACATACATCATAGTTACTTACAATGATTTGTTAATTACAATCGTTACAACAAACTCTAACAGTTACTTACAACAAATTTCTTTAAATAATAATAAATTTGCAGTATTCATTATTTGAATTTTGAATTTCGATATAAACGATAATCCGAGTAACGTACGCACACACAAATAATTTTATTTATCTTTCATACATCATTCGACATAGATCATAAGTAATATTGCTTAACTTATCCTCAAATGCATATAACTGTGATCACATGCATTCTGACATTATCGTTATTACGCTTTCGTAGACTGCAATTATGAGTGAGCCGCTACTCTTTTGTCTGGAAATGTCTATAAAATAATACTTATTGCTGCGTATTAACTTGCAACCCTCTCCGACACAAAGAAAAGCTATATGGTTCATAGAAAAAGAGACATTTGTCTTTAGCATCTGGCCGTTAACGAGCTGAATATTCAATCTCCTATAATTAATAATATATTTCTGTTCATTTGCGTTATTAAAATTATATTCTATGTGTAGGATAAACTTCCCGTACGAAAAATTAATTTAATGGTAATTGAAAAAAAATTTTTTATCGTAATGATAATTGGAAATGTAGAAATCTTATTGTTGTATAGTTATTTAATTATAATTTTACATGAAAATATTTATTAAACATTCTAGTAAATTAATATTCAACTATAATTGAAAAATTTATTATTTATCATATTTTGTATTGGCTTTTATTTCAAATAACATTTTACGTAGTAATAAAACAAACAATTGAAATTTCAGATTTTTTTATCAGTGAGAGAAAAATACAATGACTTTTCTATATTAAATATATAATCGCCTATGACTCGTGTGCTTAATAATAATATTATTATTTATGTTATAATTTAAATTGTTTACCTTTTGCCAACAGCAATGATAGCGCTAATCATTTGAGTAATTATTAAATACGATTATTAATGCTATGCATTTATCAATAAACCTCTATCACGTATTTGCGCAACGAAACAGAGGTTTTATAAACATTCTTTCGGATTACCTGGTAGAACTTCAATTGACTTTATGGATAATCAAATAAGAATCAACAACCTCTTTAATATTTATAAATTGTCGAATGAGGTGGTCTATCCTAAATATCGAATATCCCGCGAGTTAAATTACGAACTCTTTATGAGCATTGATTTAGTCCTGCCAAGATATTACAGCAGCAGCCACGATCAAATCCTCTTATTGGTTATTATTATTACAACTGTGGATTTTACTTACCTTTTTTTCCACTATTAGCCGCACCAACGCACGAAAAAAGCCCCGTTAGTGTTGGCGTTGCACGTTTATTACGTAATAAACCATCGCATCTCCTATAGCTTCTTTCCCGTGTAACGCGGTATTGTCGATTATACTCATATCAATATATGCATACGTTTGCTTATGTATGTGAAGAGCTTGTGAATAGCACCGGTGAAAAGTATCTCCAAGCAATTTTAGATAGAAGAAGGGAATAAAGTTCGTCAGCATCCAGATTTACGAGAATTTTCCATGCCTCGGTTTCATTATTCAATTTATGTCAATTCTAAGGTGTACTTGACTATTCTCTTCTCAAATATCTGATAATCTCAAAGAGAATTTGTAAGACATTGTAATATATTTAACGATTAAGTAGAAAAGTATAATACAGTCTAATGTTTGTATAATCACGTATTGTTTACGCTTTGTAACTGCTCATATTTAATGTTAAGAACAAAATCGTTTTAAACGTAGCTGTGTTAGTTTTAAGATAAATGTTTCGTTCGTAACATAATCTTTTAAAAATCTTTAAACTCATTCTAAATGTTAATGTTATTGCTCGAAAAAGATTTGTTAATTAAAAAAAAGGTCAAAGTAGTTGAAATTATTATATAGCCTATACCAGGATATCGATATATCACACTTTTATAGTGACATTAATTAATAAATAAATATTATTAATAAATATTATGTAGAAAGCTATTCAAATTCATTATTATTATTAACAATAAATAATTTTAAATATAAATTATTTATTTACTAGCATATTTGTATATCATATATAGGAAAATAAAATGTTTATATGCTTTTAAATATTTGATATTTATAATGTAATAAATAAGTAATCGAAGTTTTAACTACAGAGATTGAAATTTAACTTCCTTTAGTTAAAGTAAATGATATATTTTATTACAATTAGATATATTTAATTTTAATTGTATTACTATGCATTTTATAAATCCATTATGTCATATTGTTTTTATATTTTTAGTATTTCTGTGCCAGCGTGCATCTACAATGAAATAATTAATATGTAAAAATTCAAATTCCATCATTAAATTAAAGAAAACAGTAATTTCAAAAATCTACATAAAGTCACAACAAATTTCAATGTATGAAATTTTTTGAAAATAAGGTAAATATAATTTAGGATGAATTATAATAATCAAAAAAAAAAAAATTTTTTTAATATCTCTATTCATAAATTATATTTATTTATAAGTCATTGTATATATATATAATATTAAAGGATTTATGCTGAAACAGTATTGCTTCCCTAAAAATTCAATGTAGTAGTATTATTAATAAGAGAAAAAAAAATGACTGTACAGAAAATTTAATTTAATGTCCGAGAATTTGGCTTACAATTAATGTAAAGAATTAGATGTAAAAATTTATAATTTATATCGATGATTAATTAAATTTTTTCTTATATCAATAAATTCTGCTTATATTCTATTATAATTTATAAATCAATGATAAATGATAATATTTTGTATTTAAATACAGAATAAATTGTAATATTATTTTATCTAATAAATAAGTAACCATCGTTTGCAAAATAATTAGAAATATTTCATTTAAATAAATATAATTCATGTTCTTGTCAGAATAATATTATTTAAAAATACAGTGAACACAGTGTAATCATATTATCCTTAATATGATGAAACATTTTAAACAATTTAAATAAATATTAGATAAAGAATAATGAAATGTATTAAAATAACAAGTTAGAAATTCAATTGAAAATAATACTCTTTAATTAGAATAATGAAAAGATATAAGAATTCATAGAATTATTCATAAATATTATATATATTTTATCTAAAACTGAGTATGAATAAATAAATGTTCACTTCATTCAATAAAATTACTTCTAATATAGAGTATTCATGGTATGCAAATATTTATTTTTCTTTTGAATTTTTCACTGATATTTCTTACATTGTTAGATCATGAGATCTTGTTATGATTACGTTTGCTCATCCTTTTTTTACCAATATAACTTTTTATTTTAGCATTCCGCTTTTTATCTTTCCTATCTAATTATGTGTGAAAGCACGTACATCAAAATGTTATTGAATTATTTATGGTATGCTAATATGGATGCCATTTCGCTTTGCGGAATAATAGAGATCGTCGTATATTTTTTTGCTTTTCGCTAGCTCTGTCTTTCATTTTATATCCTATGTATAAACACGTCGAAAATGACGTATGATTACATCATTTTCAGAAGCGCAGAACATTCAAGGCATTAATTCGGCAAAAATCCTCGGAATAAATAGAAGATTATTATGGATTTAATAAGTATATTTTTTGGATACAATTACAAATATTTCAGTTTAATAGATTTAATTGGGTATTTAAAAATATAATTGGGTATTTATAAATAATGACATTGATGTAGATTATTGAATTTGTAGAATCGTTGGTAAAGGCATTCATATTTTCGAGGAAAGTGTAATTGATTTAGACGAATTACGGGACCTCGGAATAGACATTGAATATTATATTTTTAGGAACACACATAACACAAATTAACTCTGTTATTTAATATAATGAATTTTAATTAATTACTATATCAAATATTATTAGATAGAATAATATCCAATAAATTACTCGTTTTAATATCGATTGTCAAAACATACATAAATCAGTAGTATATTGTTATCTCGTATATTAAAAAATACATTTTCGATATATTACATAGGATTGTAAATCTCATAAGTAAAATGTAATAATAGTTCTGTTAATTAATTAGATAATATATTATCTTATTAATTTTTCACTAAGTTTTAACGTTATGTAGAAAAATTTGGAAAAAAAATTTAGAAAAAATTCCAGATTGCCTATAGTAAAATATTAATTGTTGTCTCGAATTTTCTGGAAATAATAATGATTTATGATTAATATTCATGCAAAAAGTATAAAATATATATGTTTATATACATACGTATGCATACGAAATAATACAATAAACTATACAACACGATACAATCATATTATAATAGAATATCTTATACATATACAATAGTATAATATCAAAAAGAATTGAGTTAATAAAACCTATAGTATATAATCATATAAACACACTTTTTTTTTTTTTTTTATACATATAAATTCGTATAATGACAATGGTATACGTATATTTCTTATTATTATATGTATATTTAGAATATTTGAGCCACAACAATATAAATAGCAATTCAATGAAATGGTAAAACTCATCATTACGAAAACTTAATATTTAATAGTATTTACATGCTTTTGATCTTATTGGTTCATATTCAGTTAAATAAATGCATAAGTGTAGCTGATATAAATCAACTAGACAATTACACAATAACGTCGATGTTAATATACACGAAATATTTACCTCGAGAATTCACATATACAGAATAATTTTAATGTACAATAACGAAGATAATGCGTGAGGCGAATATCACGCAGCACGCAACATTATTTATCATCGAGTTATCCACTTTAGGAGTGTTTTATTCACGCGCTAGTCGTCAGAGAAAATTAATTCCTTTTATACTGCGCGATATAACCGTTTGGCTTTTGTAATCGATGCCGCAACGTACACGTCATTTTCACAGTCTGCTGCGCGAATAATTGTGCGTAAAGACCTATCAAAGCAGCAATGTATATTCAATGCATATATCTCTAGATTATGTGAGAATAGAATAAAAAAATATAAGCTATGGTAAAGCTCCAGGACATTTATAATTTTCATACGATTAAATATTGAATTATCAATAAGACATTACAGCGCGTTAATGAAGTTTATTTGATATTAACCGTCAAATTAGTTCTTTTCCATGATATTATTTCATTATTACTTATGTATTATCCAATTTAAATATCTTATTCCTGCATTTAATAAACTAACTCTTTAATTGGTCGTTTGTTTTATTAATTTTGTTTCAATAAATGACTTACTGTATAATTAAATTATAAGTATGGAATATGTCAGATAATTAAGTCTACTTATATATTCCAAAGTCTAAACAATAATATATTATGTTTACAAATATGACAAATCAATCGTAGTATATTATAAAAAAAAAAAAAATAATAATATCTAGAAAAATTATCATTACAATTAATATAATAACATAATAATAAATGAAATAATATTATAAAATTGAATATATTTTCAAGGTAAAGCTAAAGGTATAAAAAGCTTACGTATAATAATATTTTAATTCTCATAATATAAAATATTGAATCATATTTTATGCTACATTAGATAATATAATTGTATTATATTATATTTCCATTTTTTTTTTTTTTTTTTTTTTTTTTTTTTTTTTTTTTTTTTTTTTTTTATAAATTTATAATATACTATTATTGTTTTAACGACTATTGAAGAAAAATATTTCAAGATTTTTGATTGAAATTAAATTGACACGTCACCCTTCCTCCCAACACTATAGATATTTATCTTACAGTACATAAATGATAAATTTTGTCGTAAGCAAGTAACAATTTTTGGAGAGTAATGAGAAAGTTACTTATTATTAAAATTTAATAAGAACAAATTAATTAATTAAGTCTTATAAATCGATCACACGTACATATATATTTGGAAACAGATAGATAGGCAATGTGTTAGTATATATATTTATTATAGATTTGTAGTGTAGAGATCGTGAAACAACAAACAACAATATGATACAAAAAAAAAAAAAAAAAAAAAAAAAAAAAAAAAAAAATTATAACTTTGAAATTTTACGAATATCATGAATGTCGACATTTAGAAGATTAACTTGAAACTTATGTTAATTATAGTTTATACAACAGTAAGAAATGTATCGATGATTATTGGAATATTTTTTCAAAATAAATATTAATATTATGAACGAATGAGTTTAACAAACTTCTATATACTTTCACAACAACGGCCAATTTAACGTCAATTAACTCTTTATTAATGAATCGAAGCAAAGTGAATGTTTGACTTATAATTATCGTAGAATATGATGATGAATATTATGTCGAATATTATACGAAGTTCATATACTATTGAGTGCACGAAATTATCTACACTTAATCATACATGAATATAATTTTTAAACTAATTAATTATAAATCAAATTGCCACATATTAATATAATAGTTCGTCATTTAATTAGATCATTTAATTTTTCAGACAAATATTAAAATCATAACAACCTTTGATGCACTAATACGGGTGTACAGCCGATGCGTCCAATTGACATAAATGAGTTAGAAACTCAAATTAAATTATATCGTCATCGTTGTGATTAAAATTCTTTCATTCTTATTGTTTATATATTTATATTTATGTTTTAGTCTATTTTATTATTTAGTGTAAGAATGATAATATAAAGCACAATTATACCTCTGCAAAAGTTTCACGTTATCAATTTTTTTCATCTTACTTGTATATTATCTTGTAAAAAAAAAAAATAACATATTGTCCTATAATAAAAGCTTTCTTGTAAAAATAAAAAATAATTAAGTATCATATATAAATTATTGAATGCGAAGATGCGTTAAGTACATATTGTTAGATACGCTGTGCATATTTCAATTCGCGTATGTTTCTAATTCCTGTTACTTACCTTAAAATAATAATTTCCAAGAATTTTTGATGCAGTACCAACACTTTTGTTAAAAATAGGCACTATTATAACTGAATATAATTATTTTAATAAAGCATATTGTAACTAATTCAATGTATTATATTATTTTACAAGTTACGGTATGTTAATTTTTTAATTTTTTGTTATCGTTTATGCTAGAGTTCACGAAATATATTATAAAATATTACGATATTAATGGTTAATAGTAAAAAAAAAAGAAAAAAAGAAAAGAATATTATTTCACCATTAAAATTATAAACTCTATGTATATAATATTTTTTAATTACATATTGGGTTATCGATTTAATTATTATTACAATTTCATGAAAGTAACTTTTTAATTATTATTCATAAATAATGATTTACGGAAATGATTTACACGATTTTGTATTACACTTTTTAATTCGGATTTACTATTAATTATGAATTGTGTGATAAATAAAATAATTTCTAATAGTCCATGTTTTTAAAATCCATATGAAAGTTATATTGTGCATTTAAGTAATAAGAGATTGTAATGCGGTTTTCAGATATTAACATGAATAGCATAAAACTTTTATAATACTCATGTTTTATCTGCTGTTTATGCATAAATCATTTTATAATGACGTTATCGAAATTATTTTGATAGCCTCATAATAATATGTATGTAATAATATTATGTAAAATATAGTAAAGAAGCTAATGACCAAGTCTAATAAAACATAAATTAATGATAGCATTGCTGCTTTGGTGGTAGTGATAAAAGTTTCAATATATCGGCCAAGAATATAATGTCCATAAGCTTTTTCTAATAGTTAAATAATACTCAATATTCTATATCTATTTTAAATAATCATTTAGGCAATTTCGTAACAATGGTATACTTAATAAATAGCATTTGTGGATTCATTCGTAAACTTATTACATGAAAAACAACAGTTTGTAAGTGAGAGACCGAACGCTTTTATTATAGATTACATTTATAATAGATTACACCCGCTTCATATCACTTTTTGGAAAATGTATTTGCAAAGGAGAAATGTATGAGATCAGGGATGTACCGTCATACACTTGATGCCGAAGATTAGAGACAGAATACATAAAATTTTAATAATTTTTCTTATATAGAAACCTTAAAATGATGTAAAATGTTCAAAAATTTTAATTCAATAATACATTAAATTTCAATGAAATATTACAATAATTTTGTTCTGTTGATTAAGATCATTTAATGATATTTGGTGTATAATTTTATTATACTATTTTTTTTCTTTCTAATATATATATATATATATATATATATATATTTATTTTTTTTTTTTTTTTTTTTTTTTTTTTTTGGAAAAGGTATATTTAAAAAATTTTCATTCTTTTAATAATACTTTAAAAGAATGTAAAATTTACATATGTATTTTAAAAATTAAAGACATCGCTTGATAGGGTAAAACGTAAACGAAACATTAAAACTTAATATATTAATATTATATATTTATATTTATACATATACACACACGCTTATATATACTCATTTTATAGTCATTTTTATCTGCTTTTCTCTCGTAGAAATTTTAGTAAATTACAGTTGTACGAATTATAATTTTTTACGAATAAATTATAAATGAATAGAGAATAGAGAGACTTTCCTTGCTAAAAAGACATATTATTTTCTCTTTTCTTCCTTGGAGCTTCTGGATGTTATTGATACTCACATTAAAATTATTTTTATTTTTCTACCTTTGACTGCATTATTCTTCAATTTTTTTACTTTCTTTCGGTGGGTATATTTAAACGTTCTGTAAATGATCCTGCAAACATGCCTTTAAAGTATTTAACAGATGCCAAAATTAACTGCTCCTTGTTTTTCCAGTTTAATCTACTGTAGCTCTACTATTTGCGACATAGGTACTTGAAAGTCTAGAAGCCTTCTTACATCTTCGAGTATTAAGAAACGCTTGAACCAAAGTAATTCTCTTTTTATATGCTCCGTGAAATAATTTTTTTTTTTTAACTTTCTTATATATGAAATGCATAAACACGCGATAAAAAAGAAATTCTTTGCCGCATAACATGCTAGTTAATTGCATATTTCTATAATATGTACAACATATTATTAACGAGGATTTTTATTCCGTTGAACATGGACTTAAATTGATTAAACTTTATCAATAAAAAGTAATTTTCCAGAGAGTGAGAATAGTTAATTAAGCTGCACAGTCATCGTTCATGGAAATTGAGGCAATATTGTATATTATTATTTAATTGCATAAAACATCATGTATCTAGTGCTTGTACATTATTAACGTATCTACACTTATTAACAATTTCATAAATACAAATAAATTTTTCTAATCAATGACAAATATATATTCTAAAATTTGAATAAATATAAATGTTTTTCACATTGTTGGTTTATTTATTTTCTTTCGAATAATATTCTAAGTCATTTTATAAGAAATATTTAGCTACGACTCATTGACAACATTATCAACGTTACACGTATGATATCGTTTTAATTTATTGTTTTACAAGTAGCATTTTAAAAAGTTATGATATGACAATGTATCTTTTTATAATTAATATCATATACTAAGTGTACTTTATATGGTAAGAACAGAAATTATTGTAAAATTGAATAAAATTCAAGAATATGTAATAGGCAAACATTGTTAGTAATAAGACAATTGTGAACACATCAATTTATTAAAAAAAAAAACTCAAAGTTCTCTGTCTCTACACTCAAAATGTATTATATGCTTAGCATTGTTATATCTTATTGTATTTTACCATGTATTGTATATATTAGTATATATTATTTTCTATTATGTACGCTGATAACAATTCTAATGATTTTTGCTTATGTATTCATTATCATAGAAAGATATCATAGACAGACAAATACTTTGTAATATAAAGTTTCTGTTACACCGAAAAAATATCGATAAGTATCATGTATTATTGATATTCAACAAATATATATAATTTATTTGTATAATCATATTATTTAAATTATATAAATTATACATTGGTATAAATATTATTATTTATTGTATAACATTTTTTATACATTTTCTTTTTTGATTATCATAAATTCTTGATTTTCTTTTATCCTAGAAAGAATATAATCCTTAAACTCAAGAAACTTAACAGATAAGTTTTCTTATATTAAACTAAAAATAATGGTTAACCTAAGTAATCTGTCAACGATATGTTAAATTTATTCGAAATAAACATTTTACACGTTATAATTACAAATTTCTAATAAGAAAGAATGAGGTGCAAAATTAATTTTAAATTTTAAAACTACTTACAATCATATTAATAATTACAACCATATTTTAATATATTTTTGTAACATTTAAATGAAAATAAAATATTTAAAAAATGACTCATACGTAAAAATTGTAATTAATAAAAATTATTAATGTTGGAATAATAACAAATCAATGTTATGATATGATAGTTGATAATATTGAATATTAAAATAACTTATTATATTACTGTAATTATTTGAATTAGTTTAATACATAAATATATTAACATTTGTTTATCTATTCAATATTAAAAATAAACTTTACGTATTTTATTTCCATATATATATATATATATATGATTACAATAGTTCAAAAAATTATATAAATTATGCGAATTATTAATATAAATTATTTATTCTTGCGTATTAGAAATTAGGGAAAATTCAAAATTTTTCGCGAACTCGTAATAACAATGAATTTAATCTTATAGATTTAATAAAATTGTAGAAATAAACTCTATTCTAATTAAAAATTTTCAGTCATTTTTTATGAATTTAAGTAATTTAATCAACAACAAATATACTATAACCATATACATATATTTTATATATTATATTATATACAATTATATACATAAATTTGAATTGAAATAAAAAATTAAAAGAAATTAAAAATTCTCCGTTGATCATTCTATACAAGAAATTTTACAAAATTAATGATACGAAATAATAAGTATCTGTATTTCACGATTAAAAAAATGATAATTTAAGCTACATATAGACAAAATTGTGTAGAATCTTTATATAACAATACTTTGATAGTATATGATGGAATTTAAAATATTTTCATAAGTAATTTTCAAGCCATAAATGATTAATTTGGTAAAGTCGAATAGTTTTCCAGCAATTCCCGTCTTAATATCGTAAAACTAGTAAGATTTTATTAATTAACTATTAAGATATGTATTTAAAAAATACTTGAAGTTTTTTTTAGAGATAATTAATTAATCTACAAATATTATGCCATACATAGAAAATATACATTAAAGCGTAATTGAACGTGAAATGTAATAAATATAGAAAAATAATTTATTTCCATGTAGTATACATTCTTTTAACATTTAGTCATTACAATCTTACTCATACTTATTCTGGTGTCATTCAATCATTTGCAAATACTACTTTTATATACACAGCATTAGTTCAATTATTAATGAAATATTTTTGGAAATTATTTAGTAAATAATATAAATTTTATATGTATATATATAGATATACATATTAAAGAATTAGATATATTTATGGATTTCAATTTTAAAATTTTTTAAAATTTTCGAAAATATTTTATTTTTGAAACTGTATATATATATATATATATATAAATTATACTTAAATAAATATTAATATCCAAAATAAGAAAAATAAAATAATTTTTCAATAGTCCACTCAATAAATGAAAACATCTATTTAATATAATTATTTCTTCATTATACTTTTTATACACAAATGAAATAATTTGATATTTATTTTATACCTATAATTATCGTTCAAGTGTATGTCATATTACTAATCACATTTAACGTAGCAAAATACCATTCAATGTCATGAAAAACATCATAATTATTATTATTAATAAAAATATGTATTTAATATAAAAAACCGAATATTTTTATATTATTCACAACATTTTTATATTATTCAACAAAGAACTATTTTCATTAAAAATAAAAAGCTAAGATATGTATAATCATTGATATAAAAAACAGTTTTGTTCATATAACACATAAGATGAAGTATATTCATACCCATTCAATGAAAAACATTCAAGGTTTAGTCGAAATAACTTGTAAAAAAGAATTCTTAAAAATGTAATTGATCTATTTATATCGGTAAACATCCCAATTATAAGTATATAAGAGAATAAACCTATAATACTAAACCAGTTACAGAGTTATTTGTGCCGATGCAATAATAGGCAATAAATCTCACGTCTTTGTCCTAAATTAACTCGATCTAAAACATTCTGACCTGGATCAGTATACCCTTAAACGGTCTAATCCCATGTACTTGCAACTTTTTTGCTACGATTACCTTGCATAATTCAACTATTTATTATATATCTCAATTAGTTGATCGACTAGTGCATTTATCGTCTCACTTCATACACATACAATATCAGTATTACGTAACATAGGTTCCTAATAATACCTTGTAAGCGTACTTTGGCTATCCATAATTGAAAACCTCCAGGAATTATACGCACAGCCACGTAAAACATTAAAAATAGTACATCCCTCAAAAAAAGTTTTCGTGTTGATTGACGCAATTGGATGATCCTAAGGACACAGCTTTTAGGTTTCGCATTTTGTGATGAAGCATTTATCATTATCTCTTCCCATGATCCAGCAATTTATTAATATTTCTGTAAATCTCTGTTTCTTTTATTTGAGTCAATGTATTTAAGAAAATCTAACTGTTCAAAATATTTTATTCCTTCATTATGCGACAGAAAAGATTTTACTTTAGAATATACTATAAGAGATTTAAAATATTGTATTCATTGTCCAAGATCTTATTTGATGAATTTCATTAATAAATTTATATACGCTTCATGAAAACAAAAATTAAAAAATTAACTGATCTAATTACTATCGTAATTATTTAACATTAAATTCAATATAATATGTATATATGAAATATTATTAAACTTACCTTTTTTTAAATAAATATATTATATATATATATATATATATATATCTTTTGATTTAAAGAAAAAGGTAAGTTTAATAATATTTCACTTTTGAAATTAGGTAAATCATTAAAATATATAGACAAGTGAATAGTTGGGCATATTCATTCAAAAGTATGTTCCAACAATTTTCACTGGAAAAATTAGGTTTAAGGTATTTATGTAACTCGTACGAAACGATTTAGTTAATATTTGAAAATTTTCAAAAAATATATTACATTCGTTAATGAATTGTTTATTGTTTATGATACTTTTATTAAATTATTATATTTAATCAGAAAACAATAAAAAAATACAAATATTATTTACAGTTGCAGACAATACATAGTACTGTATAATGCATAGTGCAAATAAAGGATTAGAATATAACAGTAAAAATAAAGTTGAAGTATAGTAGAACAATACATAGTATATCAAATAAATCATCATTGTTATGTTATTATTAATTATCAAGGTTATCTTATAAATATAATAAAGAAGTTAATTATTCGGAAACTAATATTAAATCAGTTTATTATAGAACAAGATATTTCATTTAGAGAATGCAATAAATAAAATATTGTGTAAAATTTAGTCATACATATTTTTATCTTTAGTATTTACATAATTGTCAGTACAATGGTCACATACAAATCACAATCATTTTTATAATATATATCTCGGGGAAAAGCATTAAAAATAAATCTTCCACATAATTTCGTATATTCCGCAATCTATGCGTGTACGTACGCGCGCGAGTGAGAGAGAGAGAGAGAGAGAGAGCGTGTGTGTCTGTATGTTTGTATTGCATAACTAATCATCACATAGCTCAAGATGTTCGCGTTAGACCATTCCGTCGCGTATACTTTTCATTGACCTCCCGTTCGTCGACTGTACGCAATTACTTTCCTTTCCTGAAATGCGCATGAGTATATTGTAATATCAAAGTAAAAGAATACTAAGAGAGAGTGCGAGTACGATAAAAACAATCTAACAAAAAAATATTGTATCCAGATAATTATTGTCTTGGCTCTTGCCATGCAAAAATACTTTATTATAGCATCCAGTTATAAGTGTAAGATATATATTTATGACTTCATCGAATGATATATATCTATGTGTGTGTGTGTGTGTGTGTGTGTGTGTGTGTGTAATCATTAAAATATTTATTGCCATTACATTAGAAAATAAGCATTAAAAGAAATATTAAATTGAATAATTGTTTACCTATAGTTGTTCATGTTTTATCAAAATTAAAGTAAAAAATTTTTTTTTTAATGAAACTTCAAAATAAAATTTTTCAAAATATTTAAAATAAAAATAGACAATCTTTATACATGGAATCATGATGATGATAATGATATCAAATTTTAAAAATAGAATCTTTTTCCAGGCTTTCGTTGTATGAAAAATTAAAAATATCTTTGTTTCAGCTCGTAGTATCATATTTTCTTTTAACTAATGCGAAATATATTTTCCTTATATTATATGTAACGATTGAAAAATTAATTAATTTTAGCAATATAGAATTTATTGATCTATATGTATCTGAATTTGAAATGATTTGCAAATTCCTTTTGTAAAGATGATCGAGTTGATTGCATACTTAAGTTTATTCCAGTCAAACTATTACTCTTACAGTGTAGAAATTAATGATATCAAATTAAAAATTAAAAAAAAAAAAAAAAAAAAAAACACTTATTTCCTAGCCATATAGAATTAAATTGGATCTTTTCAGTAACCGCTATGTATAGTCTATAAAGTTAAATTAAGTACTTTCTAAAGTTGTTATAATCTTTATATTATCAGACATAAAGGAATTTAAATAGAAGCTATGAAATGGAATTATCGATCAACATTTCAATAATAACGGGCAATACTTTTCTATGAACGAATATTTATCGAACAAAATACAAAAATATAAATTTTTTCTATTCTTTCACGCATCATAGTTATTCATCTTTTATATCTATTTCATACTTCGATAGAATAATAATTCTTTGTTATTTGTTTGGAGTAACAAATAAATTCGAAGAACTTATTTACTTCCCTCTTTCTCCTCTTCTAAAGGAAGAAGCTTTTCATTCCATAAGAGTTACTAAGCGTAATCATTATTCAACAACCTGACAATTTCAATCAAATAAAATATTGAAAATTACTAGTTTCACGCACAATATAAAAATATTCCGTTAAAACGGTAATTATTGTCATTAATAGTCCATATATATATATATATATATATATATATATATACTCAGAATTTTTCATAAAATTGTACATAATAAATAAAAAGATTAACAATGAATTAATAATATTATTTGGTTGTATAATAACTCAATCAATGTAAACCATATTGTATTGAAATATATTGTTATAAATCAAAAATCTCTTTTTTTTTTTTTATTAAAAACCCTATTATTTATGATTATTAGAATGACGTTTGATTTCTAAAATCATATAATGTTTAGTAAAATTTCGATCTATTCTATCGAGATATTTTTAAATAAAATTTTAATTTATCAACATTTTAATGATAAATTATCAGTTGAATTCGAAATTATTAATTTATCACAACACATTTGTAAAGCACACATAATATTCAAATATTTAATTATTTAATATTGCCGTTTCTGGCTTATTATTGAACCAAATTGTACGTATAAAATAAGATTGTTGATCTTGAAATATTTTAACATTATCTCAAATTTCAAATTTAGTTAATGAAATTTGCTAATGTATTTTTTACCAAAAACTTTGAATAAGTTATCGTTATTTAAAATGTTACTCCCTATTTATTACAAAAATATCTTTATAAGATGCATATTTATCAGGAAACTGGCGTCGATATAAAACTATATAAAAATATATAATATAAAACAACCTATTTAAAAGTATATCCTTCAAATAAATTAAAAAGTTCTTTTATTGGTATATGCATATGAAAATTCAGTGAAAAAAAAATGTATATAAATATAATTTTACTCATTTTTAATTAATATTTTATAATTATTATTGTATTAATAATAATGATTTCTCATAAGTTTGGAACAATTTAAAAATCTTGGGTCTCTCATAATTTTTAGCGTACACATGATATAAAATCAGTGGTATCGAGTAATAAAGTTTCTTTACAATATACAGGAATTAATTTGCAATGCTATCTTTAAGATGAAAATATGTTAAATATAACAATTTATTTTGTAAAATCATATAAATTTTTTCATTTTATCATATTTCGTAAATTTTTTTATACAATCATCTGAAGACACTTATGAAAATATAGTAATACATTACTTTAATATAAAATATACTGTGCTTTGCTTTATAAATATTTCATTTATTAGGATTTTGTCAACATAAATTTACATTTTAAGATAAATGAAAAATTAAGTCAAAATTTTTAAAATCATAAAATAGCTTTAATTGCATAGAATCATCATTTACTAACCCAATCATAGATGATTTGTAAATATTTTCAATGTTATTAATTTAAATAAATTATTAATGAATAATTATCAATAATAATGTTCAATAAATAAATGTAAATAATAATAATCTAAATAATAAACCAATTTAATCAATTAAAGCAATTTAATAATATTTATATGGTAAAGTAGAAACTACATTTAGAATAGATTACATTTAATATGAATAGCTTTCATGAAAAATTTTGCCTCTTTTAAAAATTAGTATGCAAATACATAGAAAAACCTTGACATATTATATCAAAATAGTACTAAATTTGTATGAATCAAGATTACGTACAAAATCTTAATATTCAAACTATTAATGAATGTATTCATATTTTTTATTCATATTTTATTCGAAATAATATTTCCTTATATATTAGTAGTTGTAGTAGTAGGTAATCGAAAAATTTACTATATTTAAAATATTAATATTATATTGTGATCAAAGAAAATTGAATAAATCATAATAATTTTGAATAATATGTAGATTATTACTTGACAAATTTGGAAATTTTAATATTAATTAGCTTGTTGTGAAAATTTTGAAAATATGATGATTCATGATACCGATGAGGAAATTGAAAATTATTTATGTATAATTAATTCAATTTTTTCATTATAATTTAGATAATTAGTTGTTCAATTATACCCTTTAAATTTAAAAACCGAATATTAATATTTCAATTTTTTTTCTTCCCTTATTCTTTTATTAACCTTAATCTCAAATAAATACTAAATTTCAATTATGTTTTAGATAAATTTTGAAGATTTTGCTAACGTTGTCGATTAAATTGAAATGCAATTTTAAGAAACTCGAACAATCACCTTATTTATCAAATACTGGCTAATGAAATATAATTAAATTCAAAGCCGTACATGTAAATTTCTTTTGATCTATATTTATCTATTGTACTTGCCCTGTCAGATCATGCATTATCATAATATGTAACGAATGAAAAATATTTATGGTATCCGTTACGTAACTTTTCATCTGGAATTTAAGAAAATACGTAAAGTATTTCACATCTTGTGTCTATTTGAGCAATTGGAACATTAAGCTGATAACAAAAGTTTACCTTTCATGAGCTTAATAGTAAATCAGTAGTTGCTATCCTCTACGTATTTAAAATTTATTTAATATTTATTTATTTATAATTGACTTAAGTACGTAAAAAGAAAATGTGAGAATAATGTATAGAACTATTTATAATTTACAAAAAGATGAACTTTATTCTCATACATCATTGGATTAAACATAAAAGATTTGCCCTTACGATTACAAATTTATAACAAATTCCTCAAAATATATATTCAAATATTTCGAATATATTTGAAAATATAAAACAATAAATTACTATTAAATATATTTAGTTGTATAGTAATATTACCAAATGTCGTTATCTAGAGAAAAATATTATACGTATATATAATAAATTCTTTAATAATGACTTAATGAAAAAATTATTATATAAAATTGTATGAAAATTGTATGAAAATGTCTTTATCTCTATTTTCAAAAACATATATTATAAGGAATAAAATAGAATAGGATTTAAAAGAAACGAGAAATTTATCGCTCTCGCTTGCTAAATGTGAAGTAAAACTTTTCTACGTACAGCATTTAGAAACGTATTAATTCTTTGAAATCAATGTTGAAAACATGTTCTAAATAAGTAATTAGAAGTCATATATAACCATTGCTAATAAATATGCCTGCTAATAAGGATTTTTATAATTCCTTAAACAAATACAAGACGATATTGAGTTACAGTATTTCTTAAACTTTATGTATCTCCCGTTATTAACATGTAAAATCGTTGATTTTACGAAGACATTTTAGCAACCACTTAAATTCTACTTGTACCGATAAAATTAGATAATTTATTATTTAGTTTTATTTTACGCTGTTACCAATAAATATTGAATTTTATTGCTTTCGAAGTGCAGTTTATTTTGAAAATACGTCATTAAAACCATTCAATGATTTCGATGTATTGGATAGAAAATTTAATTTATTTTCTTTCTTATGAAATTACTATTTTTGTATAAAATTCAAAGTTAAAAAATCATTTGAAAGAAGTTATTGGCTTCCATTTCCTACATTTATCTCGTATCAACCATTTTATTATTATTTCTATAAATACTATAGTGTACAAACTAAAATAATAATAAATACAATTAGTGTTGTAATTGATATATTAAAAAAATTATTAATAGTTCCTGTCATTTTGACAATGAATAAATTATCCTTATATGTTAAATAATTATGTTTAATATAAATAGTAAACTATAGTTCTCGAAAAGTATACTCAAAATTATATGCTCAATAGAACTTTATGATTTTATTTTTACGGTGACCTTCCATTGTAAATTTTTTTAATATACATTTTTATTATCTTAAACGATGTATATAATTAAAAATAAATAAATAAATAAATAAATAAAATAGATATATAATTCTTTTGGATAGTCGATAATTTAATTATACAATTTCCGTTTATAATAAAACATAAAAAATTTCTTCAACAAATACTTATGTGTAATTGAAATATTATTATGTTGTATTATTATTATGACATTAATGACGATATTCCTCCCAATGTAAATAAATGAATTATAGGTAAGCGTAATTTTTATTGGCGATAGTATATAATAAAAATTACCTCCCTAATCATAAAATCATTATCTTTAAATTCTAATAGAATATCTGTATATAATTAGATTTCATTCATAACAATAAAGTAAGAGACTAGTAATAGCCTTATAGTACTTAATAAATTCATCGAGTTATAAATTCTTTAAATCTCTCCCTATTGTCTGTTCATAGCGCGATAAGCTGTCGTAATTATTGTACGAATGTATAATTTTGATAAATGATCGTAGCTTATTTTTCGCATGACTTTTTATCCTTCGGTATCTAAATTATCGGCATGCTGAAGTCTGTCTTGGTTGATAAGTAGAAACAGTATCGGGCGATCGTCGGACAAGTGCTCTGTGAAATCGCATATGTTTTACGTTTTTCGTGAATGTCGATTTAGATTTCACCGTATGTGCTATTATATTACCGTTACGTATTATTAGTCTCGGGGTTAAGAGTGGAAGGGACACGTGGCTTAGATTTATTTCCCCGCTATTGTGAAAGTGTTGCGCTTTAAGTAGAAGAGGATAATGTTGGCTTTAGTATCAGAGGGTGAAGATACGGAAGTATTCATGTATATCGAGCAGAAGATCGTGCCATTTAATGAAAGTTTCGTAATCCTGTGAACTCTGTGAAATTGCCTGAAAAAAAAAAAATTGCCAAACAAAAACACAGGGACGAATAAATAATGTCTAATTTCGTATTTTAAGATAAGTTTTGTTCATACGTATTTACATTGACATTAATGTTACAAAGTTTGTATGTATGTAGCTCATATCATTTTACATTGATTTTAACCATTGCTTTTATTATTTATTATTATTATTTTTTTTTTTTGTTTCTAGTATTTTATATTAATTTCATAACTTTAAAGTGAATAATTTGTTTATTAAAGTTAATAAAAGAATTTAGCTGTTAATTTATTTATGTTTAAATTTGGTATTTTATATTTAAAACACTTGATAAGGTGCGTCTCTACTGGATTAATGGTAAATTTAGAAAATTTCTCATATCCTTTGAAACTTCATTTACACGCAAATTTATTCGCTCAGAGCATATTATATAAGCATAAATACGTAAGAATAAATGAAATGATAATCTATTTAATTCTAATAATGAAAGGAAGTTATAATATATAAATCATATAGGTATTTCTCAATATACTCTGTGAATTGATCTATGATGTATTTCAAGTTTTGTATACACGCGTTCCTAATTATTCTTTAATAAAAATTTTTAATGATTTTTATAAAACGAATGAAAATGTATTTGCGTTTGAGTTAGATGGGTATCGGGTTAGTTTGGAAATGTTGGCTAATAACAATGACACAAAGTGACCATAAATAGTCTAACTAATCTTTTAAGATTTAAACAACAAATATATTACATTAAAACTCTAACCTAATATTCTGATTTTATAATGTATTTTTAACTACTGCGAAGTAAACATTGAAATAATTTTCGAACCCTATTCAGAAAGGTAGATAGTTAGAAAAGTTTTTTAAAGAATACAACTACCTAAACTATGGGCTGTGAAAGCCACAAGAAACGTCTTAAAAATCATTATTCTTTGAGACAAAAGCAATTTGCTAAAAGTGGAATGCAAGAAATAGTGAGAAAATTTTAAATAAATAATATGGAGTTATCTCACAAGACAAATTATAATACTTATAATGTCAAGGATAAAAAAAAAATCATTTAACTTTAGAAAATTAAATGGTATTTCAAATTTCAACAATATTACACATATGTAAAATACATGGCTTTTTTCATTAATGTCAATTTCTATTCGCAATAAATTCTGAATAGGAAAAACGTAATATTGCAGAAGTTGTTTATCCGATGTAAGGAACGAGGAGAGCTTTGAAATGGAATTTAGAATATATTTCAGCCGTAATCGTGAGGAAGTAAGATAATGCATTATTAGATGGCAAAAATTATTTCAATAAACAAGATCTTTCTTTGTTATTACTCTTTTACGAATAATACAAAAAAAAGAAAAGAAAAAAAAATGAAGAAAAAAAAAAGAAAAAGATCATCATACCGACCAACTACTGTATCTGCTTGAAGAATGTTTGAGTAAATCTTAAGAAGAATTTGATTATAAAATAATAAGATCAAAATAACCTTACTGAACTTAATAATCAAATGCCAATTACTTCCAAAAACAAAAATATACTGACCTTACGAATGGCCTTTGCCTTTGTATGATTCAAGTATGAGTAAGAAAAATATCCTTGACGAACCTAAAGTTGTTAACGAATGAGCATTTGTATAAATCTATCGATTAAATGTCCGATGAAATCATGTGATGATCTGGTTATGAAAATAATTAACCTAAACATCTTGTAGATTTAAAATAAATAAATATATGTAATGAAATTCGACTAGAAATTAAAAAATCTCACTTTTAATTCCTATTTAAGAATAAAGTGGACATTATTCTGTGTAAATAAAATATTTATATTTATAAATGCATAATGGAAAACAATTGAAAAATGTGTATTAATTATTAGATAATAATATAGCATTCCTATAGATTATTGTCAAATATTTCTGAATTTGTCTTGTCTACAAAAATCACTCATTTGTAGTTTTACATAAAACTGATAACTCAATAAAAATAAATGCGATTTTGAAATACTTGATTATCTATAAATACACAATTAAATTATCTTGTAGTTAAAAAAATTAAATAATTTAATTTAATCTTAAGTATCATTCATTATATATAATCTTTTCTTTGATCAGCATAAACAATGAATTACTCAAATACATTCTGACGAAAATGTTTATCATTGTTGCTAATACTTTTCAAGCGTCATTTATTATTAAATTAATAAAAATACATACATATTATATACATATCTATACATTAGACACGATATAATAATATTTGTTCAACTTAATTTTCGCTATTTGTATTGTTTGCCCTTCGTTAAATGAGAATTTGTTCATACGTGTATATAAAATACTCTGTCATCTGTATTTTATAAATTACAATATTTGATCAAATAAATTGATTGTTTGAAATAAAACAATGAATGTATTGGAGTCACATTTGTACACTTACATTGTATTATCAAATCTCTTTTATCTTATTTTAAATAATGAGTAGCATTACGTCATCTAAAATTACGTGATATTATACTAAGAGTGATAATTTATTATAAAATGGCATATACAAAAGTTAAAATCTAAAAATGTTTTGTAATACTGATTGTAATAAATAAAATAGAATAGACTATATAATACCTATAAAAGGTTTATAAATTTGTCATGTGAAAAAAATGAATACAAAGTATATTATACTCACATATAGTCATTTCATAAAATATACATTTTATCAAAAAATTTTAAATAACATTACATTTAATTATAATATCACGAATATAGAGTAAGTAGGAAATTCAGGTTTGTCTTATTTTCATACGGTTATTGATAAATATGTTATTGCATTTTTGTTACAAAATGAATGAACAAATGAATTAAATCTTTTTAACTTTATTAACAACAACAACAACAACAACAACAACAACAACAACAACAACAAAAATTATACCTCTAATTTAATTATCCAACTATAATTGAAAAGGTTTTAAATTAGATTATAGGCTATTCATATTTTTTTCTCTAAACTTTAGTAAGTCGGAAAATTATGCCGTTTATTAAATTCAAAAGGAGAACAAATCATTCGCTATTGCGCGTTTCATTGATTAGTGATTTTGAATGTTGAAATGGAACCTTTTTTTTTTGAAATTCAAATGTAATTATAGTATGGAGGCACGTTATTGACTGAATACGTAATTCTAATGTCAACAAAGCAATGATTTGTGACAAACTCTTATTATCAAAGTATATCTATCTGTTTCACAATTCAACATAATTTGAAGTGACTTTCTCTACGTGGCGTCAGATTACTCTATATTTGTAAAACATCTGAATCCCTCGAAAAAAATTTGTTATTTAAAGCAAGAGTAGTGACGTTGGTACTCGGTAAAAAAGAAAGGGAAATTTCATCTTGATTTTATAAAGCTATTGATTTTATAAAAGTATTATATAAAGCGTAACCAGATATTTTTGTAATCACCTTGCAAGCAGCCGCGGGCATTTCGTAAATCAAAGTCAAGTGCCGTCACGTTAAAGACCCACGTTTCAAAAGTTTTGATGCCCATTGCAATGTGCTACATCATGAAATGCGAGGCTACTCGGTCGAATTCAATATCCAGTCATAGAAAAACGGAGAAAAAAAGGTTGGAATTACTAGGTCGTAGGGGCCGAAGGCTGATCGATTCATTCAGGAAGCGTCAACGAGATCTCGAGGCAATTGCGATTCCTGTTTAACGTTGACCTGCCTGAGCACCTTATGACGCTCGTATGACTGAGGCAATTACGGAAACACGCAGGCATGCGCGTCGCGTAATTCTTTAATTGAGCTGCAGCGTACCTATGCGCTCGGCACACATCCTTAAAGATTCAAAAACTAGTGAGCCGTGAGGTAAGTGTGCGCGAATGCAAACACGTGCGTTTGATAATGCATACGTAGGTCGTTGAAGAGCCACGAGACTTTCTCTTCTATTTCCCCCTTTCTCCCTCGCACAAGCGATTACTTTGACTTTGCAGTCAATTTGAAGATACGAGATTAGTAGTAACGAGTTTAAAATGTCGGATTGTCTTGGCATTGCCGACAATCTCAAACAAATAATCGCAATTCACTATTCCTTTCTCTTAATACAGCGGAGAGATAATTTTTAAATAACTTATTTGTCATCATAATTACTGTAATAAAAAATTTATAATACAATGTACAAAATTTTCATCATGTGTGTACGCATACACACGCATACACACACACACACACACACACACACACACACACACCCATATATGGCAGGGCATGTTATACAGAAAATTTCTACTAACAAGAAATTTGACAAATAATTTCATGTTATTTGACATTATTTAATATGAAATAAAACAATATAGTTAGATTTATAAACGACATTAAATTTATTTCAAAGTTTACAAATTTCAGGTACTCACATTAGCATAGCACAGGTACAAAATTTTCAATTTATACAATTTTTTGATTTCTTATGTTAATAAAATGAAATTTTCATTAACTTTTCATAGAACGCACATTGTATTTATCAATTTATAAAGATCTTGTTATAAATTATTTCCATAATATATTAATGCACATCTCAAATTATTGCTCATTAGGAAATAATATTTAATTTTCAATTCAAGCTGAAAATAAAACATTCTATGAAATGCCAAAAATTTATTATTTTATTCTTCTAAACATAAAATAATGAACTATTTTGCATACATTACGTAACAAATGATAAATAAGAAATGTATCTTATTCTTGCATATTGAATTTCACAATAGATTTCAAAATCATTCAAAAATAAAAAATAATTATAATTAACGTTATAATAAATATTTTTAAATACTTAGTTATCTTAAATTTATGTGCCCATATGATTTAATTATAAAATCTAATTTTTTTAAATACATATTTTTAAAAAGTATACGCATTATTTTAATAGAATATATCTGCTTTGGATAATGTATTTGATAATTAAGATTAACAATATGAATATATTATTGTGCATTATTCAACAACACAAATAATTAACCATTTTTCATTACCATATTGCAATAGATATAAACATTATAAATATCACTCGGTATTCTGATAATCTTCAAATAATGTATCCAATGGAATAAAACAATCATTATATAAATATATTTGTTTAACAATATACATACATATATATATATATATATATATATATATGTGTGTATATTTATTTAACAAAGCTTTTACTCACTATTTATCTTTCTAATAACCAACGATGGAAAAAATATTTATAACTCATAGTAATATCAATTGATAATATATGTATAGACTAATATTTTATATAACAACGATCAAAAAATAATTATTCAAAATTTATAATAATATTTGGTGTAAAATTTTAAGCTAACAATTTATTTATAGCAGGTACATAGTTTAGGCAGATTCGCATTTTCCTCGCTGCTTTCGCGAGTTTTCGAGCTGCGCAAAAAAGGTATCTTGAGCGCAATTCAAAAGTGAAAAATATCTTTTTCTACAAAATTCGTAATAGAGTAAAAAACTTTATGTTTTCATCTACAGTAGCTCTACTACTACTATTTACTACAACTAGTAAATAACTGAAACTTCACATAATTATCTCGTCTCTTATGAAAACTCATTTTCAGTAAGATATTTATGGTCATTGATTTTATTAATTTTACACATATTTATCTTATAGTTAGAAAATGAAAATGAAAAAGCAAATCATAGTTCATTGCTTTTTAAAAAATATAACTTTATATATATATATATATATAAACATTTAAATGTAAATAAAACCTTTTAAATATTAGACATTTGGACTAAACAAGAAAAACAATTTTTTTCATATGTGAATCCTTGAAGTCAATAAACAACATTGATAAGGTCGATATGCCTTACATGTTAACCATTATTTTATAAAATATATTGTATAAAATCAAATAAAGATAATTTAAAATACTAATTTTCATAAAATGATAATCTCAACAAGTATAAAGATCTGAAAATTTTATTCTTTTATTATTTTGAAAAATCTACATTTTAATATAACTGTTAAGCAATTTTTCATTAATAGCACAAAATGAATAAGGTGATTTTTATGAAGAATCGGTGCGATTTTATATCTTCAGTATATATTTAAAGAAGTAAATGCAAAATTTTCTTACTTTGAGGATTATATTGCTTTATAAAGTAATTGAATTTTTAAATTTGTATTATATATATATATATATATAATATTTTTGTTAATACTTTTGTTAAGTGGGCAGGGTGTGATTACCGTCAAATTTGGTGGAAAAAGAATTTTTACATTTGAATATTTACAATATATTTTAGGTAGTTATCAAAAATATATTAACCGTGTAAAATTTATTAACATATAAAAATATTTTTTTCTCTTTGTAAAAAAAAAAACTACTTTTTATATAACAATCATTACTAGAGTTCCTTTGGCATCAATAATATATAAAGAACAACAATTATTCTAGAATAAAATTTCTCTAATGAGATATAACTACGAAACGTCAAGAACAAAATTAATTTATATTGTTTACAAAGTTTCGAATGTAATGGTCGATGATGCAAAATAGTCTTTCCGTTTTCTCAGGCATTAAAGGTGTCATATTTAATGGATCTAACTCGGCAT
>NW_011948424.1:323924-338831 GCF_000503995.2 Ceratosolen solmsi marchali | reverse complement strand
AGTTCTAGTTAAACAATAAAATATTATAATTAATATAATATAAATATAATGTTCGAATTGATTAGAATGAGCTAAAAAAGAAAACTCAAAGAATTAAAAAATGTCTAATAAACATTTTTAATTTGTCGCTCCCAGAATAAGAACGATAACAAATGATAAACAAACTATAATTTATTATGAAGATTTAATGTTTTATGTGCAATATTATCTTTACATTTTGAAGAAAATTTCTTCTTATTTTTTCAATGTCTTGTGTTGAAAAAATAAAAAAATTTTTTTTTTAATATTTCATCTTTAATTTAAATCGAAATAGATGTTACATAAACAATAGATTATGATATTCAATTACGTGCATTATAGTACACTATATTACAGAATATTATTTTCAATTTGACCGTAACAAAAATAATATAGAATCAGAAACGTAAATACGCGCGAACGCACATAAAGATAGGAAAATTAATTGGTCAAAATGTGTATGACTACGTGTATATATGTGTTGGGTGCTTGCGCGCACGTGTGTGGTGCAGCATATATAAATAGTTAAGAAATAGGAAAGTCTTATTCGTTTAACTTAATTTAATGACGAATGTGTTTGGATGTTGAAATTCAAAAATTATTATCGACATTTTTAATTCAAAACTTTTAAAGTAAGCTTTCATATATATATATTTCCCGACCATATATGCAGCTGAGAGCAGCCCGAAGTGATTTTAATTGAAAATTAAGAGTCATAAGATAGTCCCAAGCCTTTAAAAATACCGTTTTCAGTGCTGACACGTTACGCCGTAACAGTCCAATCGATGATTAAGTAAGTATTTATTTTTTTTAAGACGACCGAATTGAATGGAAAAGGTCAAGGGTCCACTTAAAACAGGAGAGAGTTAATGAGAGAATAGAAATTAAGCAATGGTTGCAGCATACCTAAGTCCATAGTTTTATCCTCCTCGGCGAACATCGCGTGTATCACTATGAGAGCACCAAAGAAACCGAAGAGGCCGTAGTGGCGTATTTCGTCCTTGAACCATCCCGGTCGCGCCAACACCTCGAGGTCGTGATTGGGGGCGTCCAACTTACGAAGGTCACGGATGAAGAACTGCTCGTATGTGTCGATGAGCTCGTCGATGTTGTTCTGCAGGACTTCCAAGCGTGCGGATGCGTAAACGAAGTAGATGAAGTCAAACGTTGCCGATGCGTGCCTCGTCACCTGTTGGATTTTCACGTGTCGTTTGGTTTCTCGAACTTTACTCTTATTATCTTAATATGTAACCCGGCCACTTCGCATTTTATCGGGAATTCATCTCAAACGAGGTGCGATCAATCAGCCGAGCCTGTTATTTTCATTCGTTTTACTTTTTCATTATGATTTTTCTTCTTCATTTGCCCCCCCCCCTTACTTAATATACTTAGTATACTTGGTCCTGTGAGCTATGAGCGAGACGACGACACTTCTCATCGACGTACACTCATTCCACAAAAGCACAATAAAATATTTGAATTTTAACAATCAAAATCAAAATCAAATTCAAATTCATAACGAACGAAAGAAAGATAAAGTGCAAACTACTATATAATATATTATCAGGATTATATAAACTCACGTATTAAACATACAGATTATATATTATTATTATTTGTACCGAAAACGTGGTCTTTCATTCAGAATTATTCATCGGTTATAGCAATTGAAATTTGTAAAAACAAAAAAAAACAAACAAAAAAAAATGTGTTAATATGTTTTTTAATATATAATTTTTTTTAATGTATCGAGTCTTAATATAAAAAAAAAGTATTGAATTAAATTCTCCTGCGGATATCCAATAAAATCATTCTAACAAAAATAAATTTAATAGCTTACTAATTGTAAAATAAATTGTTCAATTAATAATAAACTTTGCGTTATATTTGACGTTATTATTGTCACGTATAAGCTAATAAAATGCATAACTAACACTAAAAAAATAGAATAAAAATCTAAAATAAATTAATTGCAGTTGTTTTAAGAACTTTTAAAACTGAAAAAATTTATATTTAATTATTAGTTCATTTCATTATTTTTAGTCATTTATCATCGAATACATCAAACGACTTTATAAACAATTTTAGAGTGTTTATTAATAGTTCAAGGAAATAAGTATTTTAAATTATCAAATATTTGAAAATAAAATATTTATATTGCAAAGTTTTTATAAATTCATAGGAAATTCATTCAAAATTGCCAAATATAAAGAATAAGAATTGTAAATAAATATTATTAGACTATACATAATGTTTGATGCTTTTAATCCTGCGGCGCGCTCACTTTTAATGAAAAAAAAAAAAATAATGTCAAATATATAAGATACGTCACCTAGATAAATTCTGCACCAATAATCGTTCTTTTACCAAGTTGTTTATATAAATAATTCTTAATGTTACTGATAAAATCCATATAGCATTAATGAAAGGTTTGCAATTCTAATATATTTTCAGCATTCATTATACGTATATAATTAGAATATGTAAGTTAGTGAAAGGTAGAAGCATGCTTGAGATGAAAGAAGATCAAGTTACGGAATCACAATGTTTCATCTGCATAGAAATGCGCGCCTTGTCCCTTGAATTTAGAAAGTATTAAATGTAATTTAGTGCTCGCTGACATCGACGCTGAATGACAAAATTCACCTGAAAGTCAACGAGCTTCACTTGAGCCACTTTCCCTTGTGCATCGTGGAGGAACAAAATATTGTTATTCCAGGTGTCCCCGTGAGTGATAACCCAGTAACGTCCATTGTCGGTCGATGGTGTCAAGAGCTCCGTCATCACGTCCATCACTTTGTCGCAGTATCCCCTGAGGAAGTTGGTGGCACGCTCCACCTCGGGGGTCCTCTCCTCGATCGACTCCATGCTCAGCAGTGCAAATTTCAAGCCACCCTCGTAAAGGATACCGAGGGAATAATTGTCGTCCTTACGGGCTATGATCTCGTATAAGGGCGCCACTAGCTCGTGAAATTTCTCCGGCGACTTAAGCTTCAAATTTAATGAGGAGGCGTGCATCGACGCCAAAGTCTAGAATTTTAAGAGATTATTGTCAGTACATTATTGATTTACTTAGCAATCCTGACGCTTAAGCATCCATCGCTCTCAATCATGTTTATTTTTTTTGTTTTTTGTTTTGTTTTATTTTTTTATTTATCGTGTCATAGAAAGGGGCCACTTTATTTATTCACGCTTTTATGAAAATATTTGATATTATTTCAATTGATATAATTACTATATTATCGTTTGTCAATGTATTCATTATATTGTAGAGAATTTTCTTATGTAATTTATGCCTTACAATTCACATTTACTAAATTAGATATAGAATATTTGGAAATTATTTTTAAATCTTCAAAATGAGCAAATTCACTTAAATTCAACAAGCCTGAAATTATCTTTGACAAAGTAGTATTTGGTAATTTTTATTCTCATAGCTTATTTTCCTTTAGTGATTATTTAGTGATATAAAGCATCTGCAAAAAGAAAAAAAAAATCTTTGTAAATGCTAGAGAATTTATTATTCTAAAATATGATACTCGAAGAATATTTTTAAAATAAGATTCAAATTTTTTAAAAATACAATTTTCTCTACACTGGGTTTCACAAAGTCCAAGTGGATTTGAACCGCGAATGCATTCAAATATCCGAAAGCTCTAACGCTAAATAACGATTAACAATTGGATTTCTACATTTTCCAACAAATATTTAAGATCCGTATTTTGTAAATCAACATTCATATATATATATATATATATATATATATATTATAGTTTATATAGTTTATATATAATGTTTATGCAAGAAATTTCGTAAAGTAAGAAAAATCGGATCGCTCGTTGTATTAAATAAAAATTATTTTATAGTATATGAATACAAATGTCATTAATTTAAAATTCTTTGTTTCAAAACAACTCTTACAGTATTCATTTTGTAAAACTAGACTTGCCGCTTACATCATACAACCCGGACGTGCTTTCGTCCTCTCTTGGCCTCTTGTAAATCTATAACTACAAACGCGTACAATTACCGTTCGATATTTCACGAATCATCTAGTCTGAAGGTAGAGAAATTGATAAGAAACCAAAAGGAAAAAAGTAAAGAAAATAAAAGAAAAGAAAATACAATGTATGGGAAGAGGATGGAAAGAAAGAAGATCAAATCCCTTTTGTGCTCTCTAATTTTATCCAAATGCATAAAAATACAGTGAATGAAGAGAGAGCGAGGAATTGAATCGAAATAAACTCTCAACAAAAAGCAAAAAGAACTTGACACCATCGTCTCAATACAGTACAATCGATCCTTTTAAAGGCAAAAAATTGTAAATGCAGCAGCAAGTAGCTGCCGGTGCCAAAATCACTGATTTTAAGAGCGACCCGATGAACGCTCTGATCGATCGACTTTTGGGATTACGCCTGAATTTAATCCCAAATTGAATGTTCGTAAGCTAATAATTACTTTTATAATTATATTTAATTCACTTTTACATATATATATATATATACATATATATATATATATATATATATATATATATATATATATATATATATATATATATATATATATATATATATATATTAATTTTTTTTTCTTTTTTTAATTTATTTATTGTCATATTCACATATTTAGATTTTAAATAATCATTAATTTAAATGATTTTCATATTACTAATTATTTAAAATATATAATATTATCACGTAAAAGTAATATAAAGAAAAAAACAATTATAGTATTTTGAACGTGTGAATTGGCACGAATGTCATTGACAAGTGTAAAAAAAAAAGAAAGAAAAGAAACAATTACAATACTTTAATTGTTTAATGTCATGTGTTTTACGAGACCTAAAATATTATTAAGCATCATTGTTACAATATCTTTTTATATGTGTAAATTCCGATTAGAAATAATCTCTTAAGGACTAACTCGATTGGCAATGTATGAAAAATTTTTGTAATGTCGTTGCTTGTATATATATATATATATATATATATATATATATATATATATATATATATATATATATGATGGATAAAGATGGTAAACTGTATAATAATATAATAAACATTGAATGAACGAGCATTATTATCCTTACTAATAATTATTTCTCGACAACTTTTCGGCTTGTTATTTAATTTTTCAATCACACTTCGCAACACTCAGATACGTGAGTAATAATTACATCAAATCATTTTTCTTTTAGAAATTGAAAAGTTTTTAAAATCCTAAGCTATTATTATTAATAATATCACTGTTAAAAATTGATCGTATTAAATAATATTAGCCATTGAAAAAAACATAATACGTAACATAATGACTTTTAATCATTACAAAGAATTCATTAATTAGTAGTTAAGAATTAATCTCTTGATATGATTATAGACGTAAGATTATTTATGTAACATGTAACATGATAAATGATGAAAAAATCTAGTAGCTGATTAAGTATTTTTAATTTTCTTATTGTTTTCAAGTAAAATAGAAAGAAATTTAATCTTCCTTGAAAAATAAGCAAAATAGGTTACCAAAATTCTTATAAATTGATATGTAAAGTGTAAATAGTTGACAAAGTTGTGAATTTGTTATTCTTTTATTACATTACAAGCGCAAAAAATTTTTTAAATCAATTGAAAAATAAAAGTACAAATTAATTCTCCTTGCTTCGACAAAATATCTTTTTATAGAGTTTTAATATTGTAATTTCTACTAATTTGAAGGTTTAATATTATAATAAGAAGAATAAAGTGATGAAATTTATAATCTTCTTAATGCATAAAATTCGTTTTCTTATGCACTCCGGACTTGTTTTTATCAAACGTCATTTTTGCTCTTTTTTTTTTTTTTTCTTCAATACTGGGGGCTTTACTTCATGTAAATAATTATTTATGTACATGGTAATGGTCATTTTATATAATTGCTTTTTATGGAACGTAACAGTGCCATGAAATATGCTACAAGAAAATATATGAAAATTATCCAATAAAAATAAAACTAACCTACAATTACATTAACAACAACAAAAAAAGTAATTTTTTATCTAGGCGAATGAGATATTCTTCTACTTTTTTTTTTAACCAAATATTAAAATCGTACGGATCGATGAATAAGATTTCCCTTATTCATTCAATCGGCACGAAACAGTTCCTTTCGTTATCATTTCACCCACATTGTCAAAGAATTATAAGAGAATGAATAAAGATTAAAAAAAATCTCTTTAGTATGTAAAAAGTACCTGAACAACTGCTAAACAATGCTCAAGATCGAGCATTTTACGACGGGGGTAGATTTTAAAATCCCTCGCGCCAAGATCCTCCATTATTATCTCCTCAGGCTGTGCCAATAGGCAGTCCGGGCCGAAGGGTCCGAGATGAGGTATTATTTTCTCGTAAAAATAAGCCTCGTTGCGGAACAATTCGTTGCTATTACAAATCTTGGCGAATAGCGAATTCTGCGGCAGCATCTTCCGCATGAATGCCTTCCTGTATGCTACAGTAATTAACAATTAATGTAATTGTCGTTTACACTGGGACGGTAATTCGACCATTGAAGAATAGACTTACTGTTCCGTAAAATTTTTCGATCGAACGCAATTTGATAAATTGGTCTTATATGTTATTTTATTTTCATACTTGTCTATACGCTATATTACATATTAGATTTTTTAAATAATGGTTTTATTAGATTTTTAGAAATTATTAGTTTAATTTCATCAAGTTTAATTTTATCGCATTAACATTGTATTCGAATTTCTCGTAAAATATAACCAGTTAACTTAAAATAGAAACATTTAACACATTATTAGCGCAATACTAACATTTAATAATTATATTTATGTGCAATATGCAATTTTACATTATTTAATAATAATCAATTATACTATAGAGTATACGTAATTATGATATTTTAAATAAAATCTATAAAATTACATTATTCGATAAATCTTGCATAAAAAGGATTGTGTAATTTATTTATTCCTCTATTGTTATATATAATTTTCAAAATCATTATATATATATATATATATATATATATGATTATATGTGTTCCTAATATTATAATAAGAAAACAAAATATTTATTATAATGTATTTAATAAAAAAAATTATTTAATACTAATAGTTTTATTTTTAATATTATCCAAATTTAGACTGCATCGATATTAATATGAAAAGTAATAAAATGTATATACGTATTATTATATAATTATATTATTCGATAATAATCTATATATTATTATAAAACTACATGTTTAGATTAGTCACAGATAAGTGGCAACTTAACGTAGCGGGCAATAATTTTCTTCTACATATGTTATTATTTGCATAAGTAAACAATTGATATTTATTATATATATATATATATATATATATTATACGTTATATTGTACTTTAATTATTTTCATTTAAATAATAACATTCGTTTTTTTTTTTTTAATTTTTTTAATTAATCTTTTATTTATATATATTTATGGTACTAAATTTAAATATATACACAATAATTACGTATGAATATATATATATATATATATATATATATATATATATATATATTATAAGATGTAGTGAATGAAAAAAAAAGATTATTTTAATCACTTAAAATAGTACGTAAAATATAATTAACATAAAATTACAATTATTTACTATATATAGGCTATTATTAAATAATATATGCATTTATTAAATAAGTTTAAATATGACATATTTGTAAAGTTTAGGTGAAAACGTAATATAAAATAAATTAAAGTTCCAATTAAATAATTTCGTTAATGTCAAATAAATTCAATATCTAATAGTATCGCGTATTTTATTATTACTTTCAAGACCATTTGTTACGAAATTATCGTTTAATGTTCCAATACATTAACATAAATGCAAAATATATTTAGATTTTAGTACAGAAAGTAGTTTATTGTTAATAATTGTATACTAACGGCTGCCATTTCCTCGTTTTCCTGTTATTCTTGTTCTAATAACAACGGACATGTAATTTTCGCCGACTTTGGTACCAGGTTCTTCCTCGGCTTCCAATATAACAAGTCCGTCATCCTTTTCATACTGCTTGAGTAAGGGCTCGTAATGGGCAATAATGTCTATTACAAATACAAATAAATATTGAAATTATTTATATTCACAATACAATTCTTAAATTAGTTTTGCAATATTGAGACAATTGTTGCGATGCGTACGTACCATCCCGAAATTGCATAATTTAATTCTAAGTATCTCCGAACAATAGATTTGGAAAAACAAAGGGCTTATTATGTACCGAATAATTAATGAAAGAAAGTTTTGAGGGTATATATATATATATATATATATATATATATATATATAATAGGCGCAATAAAAATCACTCTTGCAAGTCACATCGAGTATATCAAACGCATTTACCTAGCGTGACAGATGTCCGGCTCATTCCCGTTACAATGAGGGTTTAATTTGTACGATCGCTCCATTATAGATCTTTCACCGATTTATCAGGCTAAATAGGCCATTAAATATCATTCTAAATATAAATACATAATTGAAGGATATTATGCTTATTAATAAAGCACGCGAGTCAATTCATTGTTATCTTATTGAAATGAAAGAACATTGAAAAATCCATAATGTTCCAAGAGCAATCTTGGAGGTGGAAATTATATTATTGAAATTCATTAATGCTACGCTATTAGTTTCGCCCGACGCCTCAAAATTACTTTCTCGTCTAATGGTAGAAGGGCGAGATCCATCAAATAGATAAAATGTA
Source organism: Ceratosolen solmsi marchali (assembly GCF_000503995.2). NCBI lineage: Eukaryota > Metazoa > Arthropoda > Insecta > Hymenoptera > Agaonidae > Ceratosolen > Ceratosolen solmsi. The sequence goes on along the minus strand of NW_011948424.1, from coordinate 330,066 downwards.
AATATAATTCGACCATTGGTTACGAATGGCAAGCAAGAGAAGGATTCTCACACATGTTTTCTCAGATGTTTGGAATATACGCGCTACACTCGTCCTAGACGGTGCTGTGAGCGCTCACGAAAATAGAAAATCTCAGCCAAAACGCAAGTGATAGATGCCAGTGCAGCATAACAAGAATGACAGAAGTGCAAGCGATAAGAATAGAGAGCAGGAGGCTCGCGCGATCGCATTCAATGTACGTCTGCGTTACGTCCACTGGCAATGGCCGTAATACCCAGTGACATAGAGTTGCCTACTACTCAATCGTCCAAGGTCTCTCTCTCTCTCTCTCTCTCTCTCTCTCTCTCTCTCTCTATATATATATATATATATATATATATACACACACACACACACACACACACACACACACACAAACAAACAAACTAACTAACTAACTAAATAACTAACTAACTATCTGTCTATCTATCTGCTACGCACTCTTCGCACTTTTCTTGTGCCTAGCTCGGCTGCGCTAATTGTAACGCGTCAGATGCATGATGTACGACGACGTGCGTGCGACACGTGAACGCGAGTACGACTAGTCGCCGCGGTTATGACTTCACATAATTGATACGATAATAACAAAATAGTGGACGAATCCATTTAACTTTATATAAAGAGCGAGACGTTGAAAAGTAGGAATGACGGTATTTTGCATTGTATGCCAGTATTATATCATACGTTTGAATGATTTTAATGCGAATAATCAATAATATGATTAATTATTGATAGTCTCGTTCGAATGTATAATATTGTGAGATTGGGAAGATACGTCATCTTGGAAAATAAATAATGAAAATAAATAATAAAGCAATAAGATGTATGCTTTCCGATAAAATTCAATAAAAAGGATAAATAATAATAGTAAGCTGCATAATGTTAAGCTCTTTATCGGTAATACGTATTTTTGATTTATATAATTTATATAATTTTTTAATTTATATAATTATTAGCCGAGTTCAATTATAAAAGCCATCATCTTTTATTTAAATCTTCATCATATAATATTTTTATTCAAATTTTTTTCTCTCTATTATATATTATATATAATAAATGTATTCATTTTTTAAATTCCTCTCGATATAACATCATAAAGTTAAGTTTTTTCCCATGATACCTGACATTAATATTCTCTGAAAAAATTTTAAATAGAATTAAATTGAAAAAAAAAAAACAAAAAATTACTCAAACAAATGATATATTCTAATGTTTTTAGAATACATTGAATCGTTTAGCGATAAATCTAATGAATTAATCAGTAACATTTATGAAAATAGTAACGCACGTATCGTTCTTCATATAAAAGCTTAATTTCAACGTAACAAGTTAATATTTTAAATAGTTCTGCACATTTGAACTAGATATTTAATGAAATATGTTACTTTGAAGAATTATAGGAAATGTACTAGTACTACCACTCGTTGTCAACGCAATTACATATACTAAAGCGAATAAGTTCTCAGAAAACATCACACATCATCTTTTAGTAATGCACGTGGCTTATTTTTTAAACAATAATATAATAATAATTCATAGTGTTGTTATTGTAAATAATAAAACTTTTTAAGAATTGAGAGATACCGAACGTACGTTCATTATTCATTTCTTATTGTAATTATAATATTTGTATAAAAGTGCATAAAACATAAGATCAGAAAGCTAATTTAAATCAATGTTTATCGCTAACAAGAGTGATAAATATGTCCTTACAATCTATTTATGTGTGAATTTATGTTTTTCAACAAACGTTAATTATATCAATTGTTCAATAAATAAAATTAGAGTTAAATCATTTAATATGAAATGATGCATTATAATAGACTACTTGATGATAGTTAGACTATAAACGTTTATTTAAACACTTTTCCGCACTTAAGCAGATACGTTTCATTCGTGTTTTTAATAAATTAATAAAGTTGTCGAATATATTTTTAAAAATTTGCAATAACATTTCCAACAACAACTACAACAACAACAACGACAACGACAACAACGATAACAACAACAACAACAACAACAACAACAACAACAACAATAAGTAATAATAAGTAATAATGACACTTAAACTTTTGTGTGCATGCACGATAAAGTTCATATTATAAAATATGCCTTCGATATACTTCAAATACAATGCGCAAAGTTGAATGAACATGCAGTCGTAAAGCTATGGATGGATAAGCGAATTGGTGTGAGTGAATGATAAAAATTCAATTGATGTTTACGGAATATAATAAATGTAAATATTAGAAGTTAAACTATTACCCATCACTGTTTAGTTACATTTGTCGCTCATATTCTATCCAAATTAATACAAGCTTTTCCATAAACACAACTAGCTTATAATTAATAAGAAAATAGCTTTCTAAATACAACTAATACAATTAATGAAGACGAATTACTTTTATTAATCAACTTGTATGGGAATGATATTTGCATTGAAATTACATTCTACGACATGACAAACATTTGTATTTTAATACGAGTATTTGCAAGACAAATATTTATGCTGTTCGGTAAGCTTTTTGCTATTTTTCCCAATATTTAGCGCGACACCATTTTCATAAAATAAGAGAGAAATTTATACCTGACGATGAATTTTATTATTTATTGGACGTGAAAAATATTCCAAAAATTATGAAAATAATTCTTAAATAAAATCTATAATTGATATCTAAATATAATAAAAACTAAAACAAAAAAGACAAACAATAAATACTTTTCTAATAAAAAAAAATTTACCTATGCTGTTAAAACGAATTTATTTATCGTAATGAGAAAATAGAGAAAGTTATTATTACAATAATAATAATAACAATAATAATAATAACAATAATAACAACAATAATAACAATAACAACAATAACAACAATAATAATAATAATAATAATAATAATAATTGGTAATAGAATCCGTATTCTTTTGATTATTCAGTTATGAGATTTATAAGATTAAATCAGCAAATCGGGTTTGTGTTATTTTCATTTCTTTCTTTTTTTTTCTTTTTTTTTTCTTTTTTTTTTTGTTTTTTTTTTTGTTTGTTTGTTCTGGTTATCTTTTAATTGCAATTATATCGAGAAATAAAGTGAATTAATTAATGTTTTCAACTATAACTCTTGTATTTACATAAAGAAGTATGGCTTTATTGCCTCTTGTTTGACATTAGACATGCGCAACATGTGTAATAAATTAAAATTGTATAACTTGTTTCGTGGTTAAAAATAAAATTCAACCCGAGAAATGATAAATAGAATTTGAAAATTACTATCGAAACTTCACTATTCTTCAAATGCAAGCTTTTTAACGCAGATTATACATTCTAAACGACCGACTGCAATTATGTCTTATAATGAATAATATTTTAACGAAGCGCTCGAGTAATTATTATTCAATGTAAATACCGCCGCCAACTCTATAAAAACACAGCTGATTTTTAATAATAAAACACGTATATTCAAGCGACGACAAAGTGCGTTATTTTTTTTTTTTTTTTTTTTTTTTTTTTTTTTTTTAATAATCCATGCACACTGAGCGTGCAATTTGAAATTTTAACGCACGAATTCGATATATAAAAAAAAAAAAAAAAAATAAAAAAAAAAAATAAAATAAAATAAAAAAACAAAAAAAAAACATCAAATGACTTCTAACTATGCCTGCGTGCATAATGCGCACACTAGCATGATCTCCATGTACCAGCATAGTTTTGCTTGACACAAGGTCGGCCTCCTCAAGTTGTAACGGCCTATTCGTTATCCACGAGGCGGCTTAGCGCGTATCTTTATATTTATAGCTAATGTCGCCGCGACATTGAACGCACTTTAGTAGTGGTGGTATTAGACGCGGGTTTTTCACTGCCGTTTTGTTTGTTTTTAGCTCGCCGCGGGCTATCAGTGCAACTTGCATCTTGGTAGTAGCGAAACTTGAGGGAAGCGAGAAAAAAGATGAAAATAATACTATGGCATTCTTATCCTCCATCTTTTTTTCTTTTTTTTTTTCTTCTTTTTTTTTCTTTTTTTTTTTTCTCTTTTTTTTTCTCTTTTTTTTTCTCTTTCTTTTCCAATCTGCGCTACTAAGAATCTATTGAGATTATACTTTGTAGGCAATTGTACTTAATGATATCGGTTAGCGTAATTGAACTCCGATAATGCTTTATCTTATAATTTGAAATACATAGGATTCGGTTAGTTCGGGATAAAAATAGTTATGTGCTGAATGCCACACCAAAGACTTTCTCAATAATGATTTTTTAAAATTGTTAACTGAAAATGCTGTCTAAATCGAACTAAATCGAATGACAAAAAATGGAAATTTTTTTTTTTTTTTTTTTTTTTTTTTTTTTTTCACGCGGTAAGCGAAACGCTTAATATTCCGATTAAGCCAATTGAAATGGTGTAGTCATAAAATTTATAATAAAGCATGATGATGTGTGGATAATACTTTCATAAAAGATTGTGAAAACAATGGTATAAATATGGAAAATTAGCGCTGCAAACGTATTAAATTTACAAATCCTCGGACAGCTAATTTTTTTAAATCTTAGCGACATTAATATAATTATTTCGATTCGTTTCTTTGTGAGTGGAATAAATCTCATTTACTAGCGGTATTAGTAATGAGGGAGATTTTCAAATCGTGATGATTTAATGCCACTTTTATAAATAACAATAGCGTATTCCATGGTTAATATCGCAACTTTAAACTATTGAATGCGCTACTTAATTTTCTGCATGTAATACGAATTTTTTTACTAGCTCAACTGAAATAACACAATGCGCTTGATGGACGAGCATTCTGCGTGTATTATTTATTAGAAGGAACTTGAAATTTATTTAAAAAGTTTCATTACGAGCTGTAAAATGATGCTAAATAGAGGTATTAATTATTTTACTTGAAAAGCGCCCTGATAAATGTCCCTCAAAATACACGCGCCGTCAATAATGTGTTTAAAAAAAATTAATAACTATTTCAAGACACAATCTGAGGATCGAATGTGAAAGAGTACGAATAAGAATAGCGATTGTAACAATAATTATAATTAACTGCCGTGACATTATATCCCGTATACTAGATCGCCGTGACAAATCTAATTTATGTATTTTATTTCAAGATAAATATTCATAATAAAATGTAAATATGACGACACTTTCAAATATTACACTACTGTGTTTCTACTTATGTGACTGATGCCGTCGCTTTGCATCATAAAATCCTCTCCACCTATCCTAGATCGAGCAAAACATTAATTCTGCCGAAATAATTATTTAATTCACGAATAGGATGTAATTTTTTGCATTATTGAACTATTTTACATTTGCATTAATAATACTGCCATGTCATTATTAAATTCATATAGATGGATAGAATAGGTAGGTAGATAGATAAATCGATAGATAATTGAACAATTCGTTTGATATACATTAGAATATAATTGATCATGCGTCTAATATGAAATTTTAATGAGCAATTTTTAATGTGCGAGATACGTTTAAAGAGCGCCTGTATCTCGCGATGCGTTAGTATCGTATTTATACTACTGATTCCATCATCATTTATGAAAATATGCCACTCTTATTATTCAATTTTGTTATAAACTTTATGTTCGATTGTTTTTATGCAATACAATTGAATTTGGCTCTCGACTTGACGTTTCAATTATAAATGTAAATAATAAAGTAACTCGGCACACTGGGAGGCAGCGTAATGGATATTTTTGCAATAGAATATGAAACATTCGATAAACGCGGCAACGATCTATCTATAAACATTCGTATTAAATAATGATGATTTACAAGCTATTATTACGGCGCGATTGACAAGATGATTCGTTAAAAATTACTCTACTCGGCGTTACCTGATAATTGCACCCCGGGCATTCGAAATTTCTAACCGGACGATATAATTAATCACATGAATCGACAAGCACTAAGCTTTAACAATGGGCGCTCCCAAGCATTATAGATGCATTATATAAGTATATTTGTATATTGTAAATTGGCACGTTTCACAGCAAAGCATCGCCGCAATAGCCCCAGTCTTTGGCAGATTATTAAGTGCATTAATGGGGCAGTGGGAGGGGTGGTGGGTGGGTGAGTGGGGGGGGGGG
>NW_011948424.1:252649-323738 GCF_000503995.2 Ceratosolen solmsi marchali | reverse complement strand
GGGCGGTGGGGGGGTTGGTGGGGGGGTGGGGGGGGGGGGGGGTCTTGATTCGTTGTGGGGCGAATGGTGCGAATGGGGTGAGTGATGGGGAACGATTGTGGGTGGTGGTGATGGTGGTGGTGATGGTGGTTGTGGTGGTCTCGGCGGTGGTTAATAGGGACGGGGGGAGGTGCGACGGTGGTTGGAATACGGTTAATGCGCGCGAGTGAGTTTAGCGTTGCACGTTGTGCGATTTGCCCTGGCCGTGAAAGCAAGCTACACTTACCCATCTCTAGCGTTGCAAGCGAGCCTATCCGCTTATTCGCCCTTGCAATGGTAATGGCCCAGATGACATTAGGCCCCGTGCACTTCCTCGCCGGGGTAAGGTGCGAGCGAGCAGCGAGCAGAAGGCAAAATGGAAAGGAGGGCAGGAAAGAGGCATCGGGCGACCGAGCTTAAGAGCGCAAGGCAAGTGCATGGCCACCGCGCGAATCGGTCGCACACGCACGGGCGCACGCACACGCGCAGGCATACGCACACGCGCACGCGCACGCGCACACAGGCCCCAGTCATCCAGGCGCAATGGGTGGGTAAGCGTGAGGCAAGGCTCACGCTTCGTACCTGACACACTTCGGCGCTCCATATTGGCCGGGGCTAGAGTGCGATGAGAATGGGGGGGAAGGTGAGGAGGTGGTGGAGGAGGAGGTGATGAAGGTGGAGGAGGTGGAGGAGGTGGAGGAGGTGGAGGAGGAGGAGGAGGTGGGTCAGAGAGACGCAGTCGTCGGCCGCAGTCGAACTCCGCGACAATATTCGCGCGACGCGCGAAAATACGGCCTCGGGCCCCGGATTAACGCGCGGATTGGCCTCGGCTCTCGACGAGCCGCTGCTGGTCTCCTCGCACCACCCGTGCTTTAAGCGCCGGCCGCTCTCGCGAGATTAGCTAGAGACGAGAAGCGCGCGCGGAGCCCACGACGAGCTTCCGTTCGTCCGCCTTCTCCTACCGCCGTGCGTCTTTCCGCCCGCGTGCCGCCGCCAATTAGCCGCACAATTAGCCGCCACGCACAGAGAGGTGCCAGGAAGAGGCGGAGGACGGATGCTGAGCCGAGAAGGAGGAAGAAGCGGTGGTCCGGCACGCGCCTGGGTGCTTTTCCTTGGCGAAGCTCGGGCGGTACGCGTTCGCGATCTGAGCCGGGCTAAGCGCCGCGCGCTCCCTAATACTTAATCCAGGGTGGGGCGCGCGGGGGACGGGGCGGGGGCAGCGACGGTGGTGGCGGTGGTGGCGGTGGTGGCGGTGGTGGCGGTGGTCGCGGTGGTGGCGGTGTTGGCGGTGGTGGCAGAGGTGCCGGCCTTTTTTCCCCTGTAATTGACGGAGTTGCAATTACGGCTCGAACTGAAATGTCACTGCTCCTTTGTAATTTCGTTGCGCAGCGTGTGAAGGGGGGCGGGGCGGGTGCGGCGGGAGGGGGCCACTGCCTGTTTTGCTTATTACTTAACGAGCCCGTGCTACGTAGGAAATTTTCGCTGCGCCAAATGTCGACGCGAGTTCGGCCGCGGCACGAGAGCACCGCGCAACAAATAGCTCGCTTATTATATTTATGAAAGCGTACGGCATCTTAGTCATTACGTATTTTTACACTAAACGCCATCATGATTCGATATATTCGCTGCTTCTTCGTATGTAACTATTGTTTGGTAATTGTTCGACTAGGCTTATTAGGCGCGCCGTGACTGCTTAATTTTGTTAAGGACGTACGACCAGCCACGTTGCGCAATATTTTTACTGAGATATTAACGAGAATCGGTTATGGACGACTGATGCATGCACTTCCCTTATTTAATTGTTACCGTTGCGACTTATTCCCCGTCTTCCAAAATATAAATATTCTCTATAGCGTTGTAATTTACTATGTAATCATTCTACTGCGCACCCCCCCCCCACCCACCCCCTCATCGCAAACGCATATTACAATTGTCTATTTAACTAAAAAATTTCATACAAAATTACGGCATACCAATAACTGTTATTGTATAGTCAGTTTTGTTATTATCGATCCAGGCGTACCAGCAGCCAAACTACCCTCTCAATATATATTTCCAATAAATCATTATAATTTAATTCCAATTAAGACTAGGAAGTACTATTGTACTACAAAGGATACTATTGAAGAACTATTCAGGCATTTATTTTCTTACATACAGTTATTTTAAAAAATCACTACCAATTACGTAAAGAAAAAATATTCCGGTCAGTACACTATTAATTTTGTAATACTGAGAAAAGTGACAATTATAATTGTAAATTTTTTTTTTGTTTAAATACCGCATATGATTATTGTTTTTTTTTTTTTTTTTATCTTAAAAAATAATATTTAATTGAAAATACAAGGTTTTTCAGAAATTAAAATAATTAAATCATGTCAGAATATATTTATTTATTCTTACTTTATCAGGAGTCGCGTATTAGTAAGTTAATTAGCTAATAAATTAATCTATTATATTAATATTTTTACTACAATTTTTAATTCGCGTAATATAATTATAAATGAAATTAAATAAAATACTTCTTAAAAAATATCAAGAAGATAATTTTTCTGCTTACCTCATACATGCAATAGAGCTAGATAATTAGAAATTCATAAAAATCTAAAATCAATTTAAATGAATTATATAAAAATTTATATCAATTTGAATACATTTTCTTTAAATTGATAATATCAATGTATCTATATTTACCAAATATCTTTAAATATGCAATAATTTCGTAAATTAATATATTTAGTGGCAGCAATTGTTCTTATGCACTATAATTGAAATTACTTTTTGGAATAAATTTGTTTTAAATTTCTGGCAATAAAAATTTATTTAAATTACCTATCAGCTTAATAAATAGAATATATAATAAAAAATAATCTTGAATTAATATAACTTCAAAATTGCTAATTACGCAATTTCTATTTATCTTATAATAATAATTATAATAATAACAACAATAATAATAATAATATATTTATAAATAATGAATCAAATATAATTTGTAAAAATTATGAAATGATAGCTGTCATCTCATTCTAAACTTTTGGCAATGAAAATAAAAATATTTGATTTTAAAGTATTCTGTACTTTTCAAATTTATATATATATATATATATATATATATATATATATATATATATATATATATATTATTTATATCGAATATGACATTTAAAAATTTTAATATCTGAGCAAAAATTAGTTAGAATAGTTTATTTTTTGTTGTTGGAATATTCAATAAATAAAATAGATATTTATTAATTCTAATTTAACGGTTTTTTTTTTTTTGTATTCATCCAGTAAAAAATTAAATTTCATTCCACCTTTTATGGAAATTGTACTCAAAGATATTCATATTAAATTCGATTGAGTTTTATAGTGTTAATAAAAGATAATTATTCAAAAAACAAAAAAAGGTCAATAAATATAATTACATAATTTTGTAATTAACGAATGCAATTTAAATTTAAGACTTTTAATAAATATCTAATTATTTGATTATATTCGTAGAAAATAGTAATAACTATGCAAATATAATATTTCCAAAAAATTTATAAATATTTATTATCCAAGAATTATAATTACTGTACTGTAAATAAAAATTGATTCATTATCTTATATATACATATATATAAGTATATTGAATAGTAAAATTATGTTTAATAGATTAATAAATACATATTAAAGTATAAAATGCAGTATTATAGTTGTGTCTGAAGCATTATAGTTGTAAATAAATACTTCGGCACTAATATTATTCTTTTATTTTGAATTTATTAGAGTGAAAAAAGGAGCAGCATCGAAAAATTAATCGGTTTTATCGCTAATATTTTACATATCATGTATATTTTTATAGAATGTATTTGTATCTATCAAATGCAAGGACAATCATAATCAACAATATCGATATTGATAATTACAATTTCTAGTCATCGCATTGATTTTAACGTTTTAAGTCCTACACTTAAGAATTTTTTCCAACAACTGCGTAATACAGTCGATAGTACGTTAATGCGTAAAAATTATACAACTGCACTCGACGATATTGTAAAAAAATTGATGAAGAGAATAAAAACAAACAGATAAGATTATTTAATAACCTTCTATTATAATAATAGAGTAATAATATTCTATTTTATTATAATAATCTATTATTAAAACTATCAATTATTGCGCTAATTTTCTCATATATTTTATGAACACTAAGCTTATAAATATCAATTTTTTAAATCACCAAAGAACCAGATATATTCCAATTTTTTTTCAATTTATTGTCACAAATTATTTGACAAATATTGAATGACGTAATATCAATTATATTAATGTTAAAGTAAGCAATGGATGCGAAAATCTTTTTTCCACAATTTTCATAAAATGCATATACTTTTGTCAAATTATTATTTCTTTTTTTTTTTTTAGATATTTTATACCTTCCCTTATTTTTATTATTATTTTTTTATTTGTTTGTAGTTCATTAAAGGGACTTTGAAGATTTATGCTATAGTATAAGTATATGAGAAAACATTACGTAAACATAAATATATCATAACTCTTATTGTTCGTATGAAAAATAAATTAAAAAAAAAAAATAAATATTCGTATGAAAAATCTGTTCCTTATTTTATTATTTATTTATTTATTTATTTATTTTTTTCATTATTATAGTTTATAGATTAAGACTCATTATTTTTCATTATTTTTAATTGATAATAAGTTGCCTTGAATTCATTTCATTTCTTAAGTTAATTAGTTATACAAAATAATTTTTTTTCTATCAATAATTTTATTTTTTATTTTTCTTCAATTATACCATAAAAGTATTAATTTTTAATGTAACATTAAATTAGTTATTAAACCAAATTAAAAATAGAAATTGACTACTTGTATGTGAAAAAAAAAAAAAAAAAAAAAAAAAAAAAAAAAAAATAGTAATCTATGCCGAAAAAAAATGCGTTATATGTCTAATGAATTCCAAACTATTTAGCTTCTCAATTTATTGTAAAATACACAAAGCAGCACAAGGTGCTTGCAAATTTATTTGTTTATTTATTTACTTATTTATGATTGAATGGAACTAACATAAAATTATCGAGGAAATCCATTATCTTAGTATCTGAGAATAACGTAAAATTCAATAAGCTTTTGCAAAAATATCAATTATCTATTAATAATTTTCCTAATATTCGGCCAACTATTAGTTCAAGTATTGGACTACGAGTATAAATACGTATAAATACGCAGAGATCGAGCGAGAAAAGATCGCACAATTTAACTCTCGTTTAATAGCTGCTTCGAATTGAATGGAGATATGCACGAGCGCATACACAGAGATTCCTGTTTGTATAAACATCTGTGGGTGTGTATTTACTTATGTAAAAGTATTGGGTTTTGAAGCGAGAATGGGAGACGCAAAGGAGACGCGCATCCGCTTTCGACATATCTGCTTGGTTAGGGTGATGAGCATTGTTCAAATCTTTATTTATATGTTGGTAATAGTAACATCCTGACTCTTTCACGCGTATAAATGTAAACTGCAGTTTATTTTTGTCAGTATTTGAACATAGAAAATCGGAGCCCCATACGGAGAAAAAAAAGTCAATATTATCATTATTTTAGATTAGAAGAAAAAACGTGCCCTGGAAATTATGCAGAGTACGATGAATGAAATAGTATCTATTTAATTAGTGAAACTCAATTTAATTAAATTTAGCACTTTTGTTCCTTTATTGATCTTAGTATTGAAAATTGAATGCTATTCGTTATGCATTAGACGTTAATGATGTTTGGGAGTTAAAATTTCATTCGTGTTTCAAAATAAATCATTTTAATTTTTCTATTTCTATATATAATAATGGATGAAACAGACGTTAAACGGTTTCAAAAGTCAAGTGCCTAGTAAAAAATATAATTCTCTTCATCTCATTACGCGTCTTTCCTATTTCATGAAACTGCGCGAATCTTACGAGAAATTACTTGTCTTGTAATCGTACTAAACGTCATAGTATTGCGAAAAATTGTGAAAATTATAAATATGTTATTTATACTTTTATTATGTTGAATTTTACGAAGATATTTATAACATCTTTACCACGATGAAGTCCCGGTCAATTACCGTAATTTAAGTAATTCTTCAAACTTATAATAGATTTTAACACATAAAAGTAATATATGACGTGCAGTATGATAATATTTCTCATCCTTTTAAAGCGTAAGACTTCGTTCACCGTTAAAACTTTTTCATAATATTTATGATATAATTAAACTACTTCCTTATAGATAAATATGTATAAATTATATAACTGCATTAATAATCTATAAATATTGAAAATAATTTTATATGACTATTATTTATAAATATATTTATTTAAATATATCGTGAACATAAAGTAGTGTAAATTTTAGTGATTTTTTTGATTAGATGAATTTTATACTTCTTAATGCAATGTTAAAGAAATGATTAATTAATAAAAATTATTTATAAAAGAAAAACAGAATGTTGAACCATTTTCATTACAAATTATATATATATATATATATATATATATATGTATGATGTCTCTGTATTGCAGTATATTTAAATTTTATGTGCAGTAGAATTATGTGGAAATTCCCATATCGCAGCAGCTCTTGGATTCATTACAGTTGTCTCACGAGATTATTTCATAATATAATTGAAAAGCCTATGACATGTAGTTGTTCGCTATACAAATAACACTAAACTCTACTCTATGATCCTTGTGATAAATATAATTCTTGTAAATTGAAAAATATTGTTCACAAGTAGTGTTGATTATGGCATAAAAAGTTGTAAATAGATGGTTTTACGTAATACACGATGAAATATTATTGTTTTTTTTTTTTTTTTTTTTTTTTTTTTTTTTTTTTGCAAAAAGTTTATAAGAAGTATTTTTAATTGCTCGTCTATTAATTCATAAAATAGCCAATAACAATTCCATTGGGAAGGATGTCCTAGGGCGTACCTAATTGAGCAAAATTATTGATAGGCGTCGGTATATTCAATAAATTTCAAACAGATATTATTACAAATTAGATAAATAAAATAGAATTACCATAGTAAATTTCAGAACTTCCATCCTTCTCTTCTCAATCCAATTTGAAGACTGACAATTTTCATCGCATCATTGATAAAATAATTCAACACTAATCTTTATAGTAAAAATAACAGTTTGTTTTTATAATTTATAATACAATATTAATTTATAAATATAGCAAGTTGCAAATTACATTAAAGAAATTAAAAATTAATATATTTATTTATATTATTTTGTTATTTCATGTAAATAGTAAAAATTAGTTTATCAACCAACTTTTTTATGAACTATTTTATTAATTAATTCTTAACATACTATTGACTAATATTTAAACGCGGGTAAATACCAGTAAATATTAATTTATGAATTAATAATATTATATTCGTAATTTATTGAAGAAAAAAAAAAGATAGATAAATATCTAATTAAATTATCCCATAAATATAATTATTGGATGGAGATGGATAGTTTAATTAAAAATTATTAAAATCAAATGAAAGTTTTTTCGTAACTTACTTAAAATTAATAAACATATTAGTGAAACGTGGAGAAAACTTTCAAATTAGTTAAAAACAAATTGTACTTTTATCATATTCATTATTATTGTTAATCGGATATGTGAATAATAATGAAGTATTCAAACTTTAAACAATTTGTAAAATCATACGTTCAAGCTCATAAAAATAATTTAAATTAAAAATCATTGCAATTCAAGAAATATAAAGCACCATGAAAAACATTGATAATGACCTCCGTTGGCTTTACATATCTTATCAACATTTTATAGATTCTCTTACATGTATTCGTTGCAGGTTCATGGATATGTCATTAATAATCAATATTAATTATTATGTAATATTAATCATTGGTATTAATAATTTATACGTTAATTGCTAAATTAGTTTTATTTAATACAAGGTTGATATATTCCTGTTAGGCATAATAATGTCACTAGTCGTTGATCGGTAATAATACAAATTTATTATGCATATGAGTTATGATTTTTTAATGAATTGTCATTTAAAAATGAAAAGATAAATTCTTATTTATGTTTCAAGTTATATTGCATTTATGAACGATTAATCAAGAGATATTCAATATTAATATACATTTCAAACTTCAAATAGTTTAATGTTTTAAGAGATATGAGTATATGATAATTGAATAATTTGAAGTTTTTCTAACTTATGAATAATATAAAATTTGCCCAACATATTCATATTCAATATTATAAGTTATAAAATTTATCATAAAAATAGATGTGTATTCTGAAAAGTAATCATTTGTAACTTTATCATGCAATATTATAAATATACAAAGACAATTATTATGAGTGATAAGAATTCACCACATTTATCTATAAATTCCTTTGACATTGACACCATTTGGTCGTTTAAACTTGATTGGTATATTTGTAAATATACAAGGCTTGATGCAGTCGATTTTCATATAGAAAATTCATACTTAATTCTGCAAACAAAATTTTATTTATACCTAATAAAATATTCTATATTCCTATTTATTGATAATTAACCACAATTTAAGTATTTTATTCGGAATTTTTTTATTTTATCGTTATCATACTGCATAAATATTGTTTTTTTTCTATCTTCAATTTATCTGTTACAAGGCAAATCACGAAACGAGTAGTACGTATTTTTAAAAACTTTTTATATGAAAATTACTTGTAAAATACTTATAATTGTTACATGACTTAAAAAACAAACAATGAATATTCTTATATTTGAATGGTTTAGATTAAATAAATTACATCTAAATCCACTTGTAAAAAATGCATCTATTTTTTTTTTTTTTTTTTTTTGTTTGCAAATTAATAATAATTATTAATCATAATATTCATAAAAAGAATAAACAATTAAAATTTTGACATTTCAAATTTTTGTATACTTGTTCACCTGATAGCATTATAATTATGATACATTTGTAATTTAATTTTTTACAATTACGGCATTCTATTTATATTCTTTATTATTATATTTATTATGAAAAAAAAAAGTTGAATTTCATGTGAATCTCAAACGAGGAAAGCTCAGGAACTAATAACAATTTTTCTTAGAAACCTCGTGAGAAAAGAATTATAACAATATTTTAACAATCTTTATGAGAGAAAAATGATGTATATTGTATTTGTTATGGAATTTTGACATTAATAATCATAATATAATAGATGAATGAAATAGATTTCTATAATTGAAAAATTATTGTCAAATATAACAATTATTTTGAGAATTGAGTTAATGATAAGCATAAGCAGGATAACTCATAATTATCCAGATTATCATGGCAAAAAATACTAATTTCAGGCTACGTAGAATTCAAAATAAGTTGAACGTTTAAACACACCAAAATTATAATGGATTATAAATATTTTTGGAATTATTAGCTCTATAGATTGATTCTCAAGTCGAGGATAAATCCATACATGTTTATTAAATAAACTGAGTAAAACGACACGATTATGTGATTATCTAACGATTTGTAAATCGATTTGTAAAGTATGTAATAATAAGTAGCGATGGTCGAGGCGACCCATCAGGTTTTATTGGCCTTCGCATAAGTGAGTAAATGATACTTAAATATAGCTATACATGAAGTATCTAATCAATCAAGCAGAGTGCAAATAAAATATATATTATTTATAGAATGTATCAGAGAATATTAAGAATAGGCTTAAATTTTACTTACATCACTATTATGAAATTGCACCAATACTTATCAATATTCCGTGTTCATATAATATATCGCATACTATAATATTATTTAGGTTTAAATAAGATAAATACCGTAACGTATAATTCAGATAACAGCACATTTTTTTATGAAGAACGTTCTATTATTTTTACTATTTATTGATTTTTCATTCGTATGTTTTAGGATATTTGCATGATAATGATGTATAATTAATTAAATACAATAAAATAGCTTAGATATTTAATACATCATAAACGAATATATATATATATATATATATATATATATATATAATGATCGAAAACTACCGTAATGTACAATATAAACATTTAATGATGACTGAAAACAAATTTATTGACAATATAATATATTGTAGGTAAAAAGTAAATTAGAAAGCAAAACATATAATATATTCATCATCTGTTATCAAACTTTTATAACATTTTTATTACACTTATATGTTTACAATGATACTAATTCAAATACATTAGATAAAGATAAAAATAATGTAGATTAAAATATAAATTCTATTAATTTTTCATTAAAACCATTCGATAACTGTCTAAATAATATTTTAATGAATTGCTATTTCATGTTAAAAATTGTGTTCTGAACAATATCATACAAAATCTGATGAAGTTTTTCTAACGCAGTTTATTTTTAAATTACATTTTATAGTTATTTTTTTAAATTTTTTAAAAATCGTATTCTTTTTGGCTCTGTATAATATAGTACATTCAAAAAAAAAAATAATAATTTTCTTAATTAATAATCTGTAATTAATTATTTCTTTTTTGTTTTTGTTTTTGTTTTTTATATATATAATGCAAATTGTTGATATTTTATTTTTTAATATTAAATATATTAAAAGCTTATGAAATATAATTGATTCGATGGTTAATGAATTATAGATAGTATTTTTATATCTAATTGCATATAATTGGATTGTTTATTTTCAAAAATTCTTTCACTTAATGTTAACGTTTAAAATATTTCATTATACTAAATACCAGTGGCTTAACAATTTCATTTCTATAATAAATGTATTATTTAAAAGAAAAATTATTACCTTATAAAATATAAGAACATAAAATATCCATGAATTCCCCTTAAAATTACAACTAATTTAATAAATCTATGAAATTCGATTCTAAAACATATGTATTTGTATAAAATAGTAATATTGATTATATAATTACAATTTTTTTAAAATAAAAAATTAGAAAAAATATTACTTTAATAAAATTATAATAAAATGATAATGATAAAGATAAAATTATATCCGACTCTAATGAGTCGGAAAATATTTTTAATTAAAATTGCACATTCTAGGCCTTTGTAATTATTATAATTATTATAAGTTCACTTTTTGTATTAATTTCATTTTAACTATAATCTAAGAATGTATTTAGAACTTAGTCACATGAACAATATAATATTAAATCGCATGAATTATAATATAATTCAAATGACTTTAATAAATTTTATTAATCGTTTGCATAAAATCATTTGAAAAATTTCATTTAATATACAAAAATATATTTTCACCAATCGTTAACATAGTTGTAATTATTTTTATTAATTTTTTATGCAATACATTCTATCCGTTAGTAGTAATATATTACATTTTAAAAGTTAGCAATAAAATTACAAAATTAATAAATATTGTGAAGAACTACATAAGTATTGAATTAATTTTTTTCTCATTTGGAAAATTATACAAAAATTATATTAATGATATTAATATATAATTTGCAAATTAACTTTAGATGAGTACTTGCAAGAAATAATTATCCAATTAACTATTTTAATTATATGTACATATATGCGAATGTGTGTGTGTGTGTGTGTGTGTGTGTGTATATATATATATATATATATATATATTTATTTATTCATTTAATTATTTATTTATATGTATATAATATCAAAGATTAATTACACTTGAAACTAAAAATTATTGTTTAAATTACATTATCTTTTTAAATATCCCACATGAAAAAGTTAACTTTTAACAATTCAAACGAAAATGTGAAAAAAATATATAAAATAGAATTTAATCCACCAATGCCATAATTCGAGATTGAGTACTACTATACGAATAATTAGAATTTATTAATACTTGTAATTATCGGAATTTTAAAAATTTTTATATGTTTGTGAGAAAAGATGGACGTAATGATTAATCAAGGTAGGATAGGAAAAACTTAAAATATCGACGTCAATGTTTAATATTGCTCATGGAATATTCGATCGCCGTTCCATGATGAAGTAGCATTATTTGCATATTGTCCATATCCCTCAAAATCATGATAATCATTATTATTTCCACTAATATTGTTGCTGGTGTTTTCTTCGGCATTGACTTGCGACGGCACGTATATACTCTCCACCTTTCCCCAACCAGCCGCTGTACTTTGATACCAAATGCCAGTGGTATCCGTAACAGGAGGTGGCAACTGGTCTGAATCATCATCCATACCGGGTTTCCCAGTAACAGAATCAGAACCTACGAGTATCTTGTTGGCGCCTGGTAAACCGTTGCCAGATCCACTTGGCAGTCCGCCGGCTGGTCTCCTCCCAAGGTACTTGGTCCGTTCTCGCGCATGATGTCTTGGTTCTTCCGCGTCGCCATTAGCAAGCGTCGTTACTTCCGGCACGAGTGTCGATAGTAAATTCGGCTCCGTGTACATTTGATGAGGTAAAATTGGTGGATATTCCGAGTTGGCGTTACTCCTTGACAGATCGTCTTGCCTATTATACGAGGTTTCTTCGTGAATTAAAAATGCCGATGGGTTATATCGTTGATGAATTTGCTGCTGCGGCCTTTTCCTCTTCAGATCCACGCTGTCTACCTCTCTTTGTCTCTCACGGTCAACATCATCCTCCGTGGAGGTTGGATTAAAGGATTGCGGATTGGCTGTCGATGCTTCGAAATTCTGATCATAACGATATCTCGAAGCATCCAAATTCCTATTAGAATTGATTTCACTTCTTTCCGCTTCGTTATAATAATTTTCATAATAATTGCTTTGCTGATTATTATCATTAATATTGGTTGTGATATATTTATTATTATGTGCACTATTATTCGTAACATTATTTTTCTCAATACTATAATTGTCGTTAGTTTGCGGAAGTGAATTATTTTCTGATTTTTTATAATAATTTTGATATCTTCCGTCGTAATTGCTGTCGTAATTATTGTCATTATTTTTATTGCCACTTTTATCATATTCTACGTAGCGATTATCTTTCGATGACGCTTTATATTTAGACTCTTCAAATCCATTAGAAAGTCCATTATTTATAAAAAATCCAGGATTTTGATCATTTCTGAAAAACAAATGAATCGATTGATTACAAGTCTGGGAAGAAAAAGGTATTTAAACGCGTTCTTTCTCAATTCAATAATAATAATAATACACTAATTTAACCATTACAAATTCACAGTATTAGAATTTTTATATTTAAAAAAAAAAAAAAAAAAGGAAAACAAAAATTAAATATAAGTAATTCGTCAAAGCAGTATATTCTTACTACTTAATTATAATTACTTTTTACTACTTTTAATTAGAATATTTAATAAATTTAATGATTCATTATTATTCTACTATATATTATTCTATTAACAAATTTGTTATCCTTCGTTAGATACAGCCGACTCACGCTCTCATTTACTTTATGTATTTAAAACTCAAATTGTATTGCCGATTATATAATATGTGAAATAATATGGAAACGTTGTAATAAATGAAAGAATGTGCTGGTACGTCGGAGTAAGGACTTTCCCCCTTACCGTTTGAATTCCTGATAAGTGGCACGTGTTTGCTGGCTGTTCTTGCGATTCTTGGAGAAGCCCCGTGGTACGATATCCAGATTCGGTGAAGGCCTGTTAAGATAAGTTGTCGACTGTCGTTCAACCGCGTAATTGCTGGTGCGCCCGTTATTTTCTCCCTGATGATAAGTCAGTTGTAATTCATTCAGCCCGAGACCATTAGAACGTGCTGAGCCATTGCGATTATAGGTGGATTGCTTTTGACGGACCCGAGAGTGATTATCGTCAGCGATATCAGTGCCATCGATGTTGGAAATCCCGGAAGACGTGGAACGAGCTGAACTTCCAGACTGGATATTGCCGCTGTCACTTGACTCAATGGTTGCGGCTCTCTCCTTCGATAAAACGGCTCCCGTATAAAGTCTGCAAAATATATTGCACATGGAAATCTAATTTTGGGCTGAAAAATTGTCGGTCGCACGGTGCATTAGGATTAAACGGCCGTTACTCGAGTTTATGCAAGCTTTCGCTTTAAGCACACAGTAGCAATTGAGAAATATTTCAAGCGCGAATAGTTCTCTCGGATCGAATATTATATAAAATGTCAGAGAAATGACACTCCAAGTGATCGTATCATTTCGATTATTGCATTTCGATATTGATAGATCAACTGCCGGTCGTACTTGTAATGACAAATTTACAATTTACCATAGCGATTATTTGTCCGAATAAAGTCCCACATTATCCTTGTGCCTCTATTATCCAGCCCATCGTATGAAATTCTGTTAATAGCCAAACAAAAATCACTTATCGATAATGTAGTAAAGCTGAGAAATTGCTCGATACTGTTAATAATTTATAGCTCGTAAGGGTATTTGCGCGCTCGACAACATTCGTCATTGTAATCCTAAGTGGCTAAGAGAGCCAAATGCAATTAAAGCGCCGAATGCCGAATATAAAGATTTGGTAATTTACGTCTTGACGGGCGCATAATCCTCGTAAAGGAGATTGGCTTGCTCGCGCAAATTATTCGTATATCCAGAGCTGGCAAGAGAGAGATCGGTGCTCGGAGCCCCCAGTGTGTTGAAGTGAAGGGCCTCGACTGAGGAGGGCTCCTCGGGCTCGTCGAGGCTCTCGTTGAGGGCGTAGAGCTCCGGAGCCTCGTGGCACTCGAAATCGTACCACCAGTCGCAGACAAAGTGGCGCTGATTGAAGATACTGCCGCTCGGACAGAGAAAGGAGCTCTTCGAGCCTTGCGTGCTGCATACGTGGAAGACCTGGGGACAAAGTCGTCAAGATCGTCGAGAGGTTGTGTCACGTTTTGCTGGCTCCGATTAAGTTTTATCGCGCGCCTTGACGAGACTACAGAGTTGCCTGATATACGGAGGGGCCGGTGCCATAAAGGGGCCATTAAAAAATCTCCGTTTGAATTGCACTCGGGCCGTGAAGAGGGGAGAGGAAGCGCTTTACTCGAATATAAATTTCAGATCCTCGCTTGATTAATTTTATGACGGCAATTTATATCGACACTGATTGCTTCTTCATAAATGTAGCGCGCCAATCTTGAATGTAGGAAGTCACTTTTATGATATTTCCAATGATATTGGAAGCCGCCGGTACTGTAGCTTTTAACTTGGTAATCAAACGTTCGGAGGCATTATTTAAGGAGAGGAAGTAATGAAGCTGCAATTTAAGGATATTCGGACGATTCGAGTCTATGTTGCGACGCGGCGATGCACAGGATCATGAATTAACATTTAGATTATTTGAAGGATGAATTTTTCCTTTTTTTTTTTTTTTTTTAGCCCCCCCCCCCCCCGATCGACTAACTTTCATACAAATCAGA
The DNA here is from genome assembly GCF_000503995.2 of Ceratosolen solmsi marchali. Classification (NCBI taxonomy): domain Eukaryota; kingdom Metazoa; phylum Arthropoda; class Insecta; order Hymenoptera; family Agaonidae; genus Ceratosolen; species Ceratosolen solmsi. The sequence goes on along the minus strand of NW_011948424.1, from coordinate 308,338 downwards.
AAATGAAAACTTTTATATAATCATTCTCCGTAAAATTTTTTATTCAAATATGTACGCGTTACTTTACTTATTACTACGTAAATTATTTGAGATGCCGTGACATAATTTATCATGCGTCATGTTACGATAAAATGTCACTTAATTAGCTGAAAATGTGGCGCACGTGTAACCAGAACAGCTATTTGACATTTTACAAAGTTTTACGAAAAAAGCATATTAGAGAGCCTTTAAACCACAAATTTTCCATAACCAATCGATTAAACTGAAAGGTACAAAATATTAAATATCAAAATTATAATTTTCTCCATTTAGGCTTCATAAATTTTGAAAAATCTTCACTATTACTGGCTCTATTAATGCTCGGGAAGCCTTACATTATACTTTTTGAAAATTTATTTTTGATTTTACCGATAATTTGCAACTATTGCATAAATGAAATTAATTACATAACAAACTATATTTAAATATTCATATCAATGAACACGTACAGCGCGTATGTTAAGCATTAAAAGCGCATTTAAAAATTGGAAAATATACCAATAAATATTCCTTATTGAAGTATATTTTTTAACGAATTTTAATAAGTTATTAATAAAAGCAAATTAGGATGTCCTGTGAAATTGTATGCATTAGGATTGAATTACTCTCGAGATTACACGGAACTCACCTGACATCTCGCCTCGACGTCAGCGTAGTAACCGCCGGGTGTCTTTCCTTCGCAGCTGAATGAAGTTTCAGGTATGCTTGTTAAATTTGGATAATCCTTGCCGGGTAACCCAGGTACCGAGTCCTGCCAGCCTTTTCCAGGCAACTGATCATTATCGATCGGCGACACACGGAGATGTCGTTCGTCAAGTTTCACCGGCTACATACAAAGTAACAACGAGCATGATAATCGCATTAGTTTATAAATACGGCTGATAATACAATTTTAGCTCAACTTTAATGAAAATTAAATTACTCGACGAGAACTAAGGCCACGAGAGAAAAAAAAAATTCATAATACTTTGGATCAAGCGTAAGGCTTCAAAAATTTGTAACTGATTAAATAAACTTCTAGTTTATATACGCCATTGTAACAATATATACAATTATTTAATATAACTCTCTCTCTCTCTCTCTCTCTCTCTCTCTAATTCCGAAAACTATAGTAAACTCTTTTAAATATCAAACATTTATCCAAGTTTTCATAATTATAATAATTAATTTCAATATATATATATATATATATATATATATATATATATATATATAGACAGAGAGAGAGAGAGAGAGAGAGAGAGAGAGAGAGAGAGAGAGACTTACGCATGTATTTGATATACAAATATATTTAATAATTAATTGAAAATAGTGTTTGATGGTAATTCATTCGTACTTATGTTTTATCACGAGTATTATATTATTAATAAATATTTCAAATTTATAAAAACCAACAAATTGAGTGAAATAAAATTTAAACTAACAGTTGTTATTTTATAATAAAAATTCCATATGGTATTTTAATTAAGAGTGCCAAAAGTACTGACACGCTTAAAATATAAATATTTAGATATTTATGTATCATAGAAGGAGAATTTATTATTAATCTCGTATAAAAAGTTTAAAAATACCATTCTAACGAATGAAATTTTCTATACTATAGTTCTTTTTATGTTTTATTATAATTCTGACGTATAAATGCTGACTTTACTATTTTTCAGAAGAGTAAAATATTTTAAAAAATTTTTAGTGATAATTTGAAAGATAAAGTCTTATGCATAAAATGAAATATCTTATAAAGTCAAATCTTTTTGTTGCATTAAAAAAAAATTCCATTTTCTTTTTTTTTTGTTTTTTGTTTTTTTTTTGTTTTTGTTTATTTTTTTTTTTTTAGCTTTAACTGGAAATAAAATGAAAATAATTTCGCTGCTACATTATGGATGTCACGACTAGACATTTCTTTTAAGGTAAGCTCGAAACTACGAAAACCGTGACAAAAAACAAGCATATGTAGTGCTGAATAAAATTCAACACAAAGATGCTCACGACGATATGACCCGATATTCGCCTGCAATTCACAATCATTATCAAATGACAAAGGATTATATAAAAATGATAATAGACCAGGCAATTCAAAGAGTTAGATAAAGATTTTTCCATTATGACAAAAACAAACCGAGATAATTGTGTAAAATTAAAAGACTTTTAGGGATGTCAGTAAGTGTTAGATTAAGCACGAGGAAATGCTAATAATCCAGGTAAGAATAGCAACTGAGCTGCCCTCGCTGAAGCATCCACACGTGCTCAGCAATCCCTGTATGAACGTAATACTCTAATAAAACGATATGGAAGGTAGTTAACTATTACTCTTAGTCTGCGAAACTCGGCCAGATCGCGAAATAAGTAGCCAACAACATACGTAAGTACGTCGAACGAAGTACTCTCGCGGATCAGCGTCTAAGCGTCCGTAAAAATCATTCCACGACGTGTGGACGAGAGCGCGCTCTCTATTAAGGAAAATAACGTATTGCACAGCAATTGAAAAGGTCGCTTCAATTTATGCACGTACGTTCCACATATCGGCAAACATTGCATAAGACGGCAGGCATCCGCGTGGAAAAGTGTGGGCACGCGAGGAGTCGACGCCAAGGCGGTAAGAGGCCCCGTTTGCCGTCCACGTTTGCCGTCCACGTTAGCCTGCATCCGCGACGTAAGTGTGCGCGAGAGTGACAGGGCGCATCAATCGCAAGCGCGAGCTGATCTTATGCAATGAAATATATCGAGCAGTCGAGTCACCGATCTCCTGGCGAATAATGCTGCGCCGCGGAGGGGACGGGGGATCTCGCGCTCGTCTCGCTCATCGACGCTGAGAGCCAAGTTCTTGCGGATGTCATTTTGTCACAGCTCCGCATGAAAGCACACGCGAAAGCTTCGCGCTTACGTTCGCCAAGACTCCTACAAATCACGATAATAAATGATGCGCGGATGAGTTATTATGGAAAAGGTGTATTGCTGAAATGGGACTGTGACAGGGACTTCGCATGCGCAAGATCACGAAGCTGCCGACGCTTCTTACTGAATTTCATCATTTCTTTCATTCTCTTCGCATGGGGGCTTGCAAATTTTTGGTTATTTCAACGTTACTAGAGCCTCCTTTCCCAGTTCCAATTGAAAGAAAGACAATATTAAGGCCATGCAAAGTTATGCAAAAAGCTCATTAATAGAAATGTGAAAGTGTAGTGGAACGCCTCTGTCGGTAATCACATCGCTGTTTTGTAATAAATCCAAAGAAGCCAAGTTATTTATAAATGTTGTAATCAATTTTAGTCATGAGAGATTTTTTAGTATGAAATCATGGAATATGCCGATTAATTTTTTTTTTTTCTTTTCTTTTTTTTTAATTTCATGAAATTCAAGTTTATTAGTATTAATCTAGTGATATATATATATATATATATATATATATATATTTACGTAATAAAGGTGTCAAATTTTGTTTTTTAAATTAGTGTAGTAGATCGTATAAAAATATTAAACGTCTAATTTCATCTATAATTATCTTCTACTAAATAAAGAAAAAAAGGAGTATTTATAATAAATAGCATTTCATATTCTTGTGAAACGAGATGTGAAATGAGATTGTTATTGTAAAATGTTATTTTCTATGAAACAATCTATCTATGGATTTGTATTTAAACGACTTATTAAAGGGAAATCTCTCGTCATTACGATTTGATCATTTGAATAATAAAATGGAAACAATACTCTTATAAAACTCTATTTTTTTTTTACAAATATTATCAGCTCCATTTGTTATAATTCACGAGAAATGTAATAATAGCAAGGTTTTGTTATAAAACGATTAGTCTCATTAGCATTATCGATATCTTACAGATATAAATTTTTCGTTTAATAATATTAACACACAAAATGGGATAAAATAAACATCATATTTTCACATGAAAAATATGCTCTTGAATGCTGTTTATTAATGAAAACTCTCTGTTCCCACAAAGACTTCGAAGAAATCATTTAAAAGAATATTTTTTTAAATACTTCCTAGGTTAGTTTTAACAGATTATTTATTACACCGATTTTGTCAACAAATTTGCCTTACACTTTTTACTAAATTTTAATAAAATAGAATAATATCCATTTCGAATTTTTTTTTTTTTTTTTGTTTTTTTGTTTTTACTTCTGCAATGATAATTAAAAATCCAAAATTGATATATGATTTGGTATAAATTATGGTTCTCGACGTATAAATTGAGAAATTGTTAGTATGGAAGCTATTGGTCTATTTATAAATGATAATAATCAATATTTCAGTATAGCAATGCGTCCACGAAAGACGTAATTAACAAAGAAGTAAGAGGACCGAATGCATAATCGTATTTATCCATTAATTAAATTCGATCTCCTTAGTAATTACATGTAAACAGATGATGTAACAATTAGTTAATTAACGTATTTTCATTATAAATAATTGGAGATCATAAAAAATTTATCAAATTTAACCTATTTCTACTTTTTCTCACAAACTTATTTATTTTATAGTTAATGCTTTATTATTTACTTATAATTACTTTCAAAATAATTCCTCTTAAATGATATTAATAACATATCAATGCGATTTCTTTAAATCCAATATCCAACTTTTTAAATGCCCGATATCTGTTATGCGTTTCAAAATTTAATTTTTTGTTCACAACGTTTTTATAAACGAATTGGAAAAATATTTTTATAACAAAATATTATATTTCAGTAGGAATATAAATTAGACAAAGAGGATGGAGATTTTATTACAATTAATTACCTCTACTCACAATAAATGTTTTCATAATAATTTTATTGTGATTAAGGGAAACGAGTTACAAAAGTATTGAAGACATAACTTGAAAATAAAAGTAATTACGTGATATTAATCATTGGATGTTGTTTATCCGTAATTACAAGCTTTATTATTGAAACTTTTACAAAAAGAAGGTTTAATGTTTCATATGGAACGACCGCGACATTTACTGCGAATGCAATAGTTTAAACGATGCAACAAAAGGATTTTTTCCATTTTAATTTTACTGATTACTTATATTTAAATCTAACTAAACAAAGGTGATAAAGCATAATTTACGAATGAAGCGGATAAAGAAAAATCATAATACTTAATAATGTAATTGATATTACCGTCTGTGTGAAGACGCAAACGATCGATACGGCAATGATAATTACGACGATCGCTTTTGACGCCATTTCTCTGCTATTCGCGATGCACTAAAAACAAAAGATAAAAATAGTACGGCATAGCTTGTGTTAGTGTAAAACATTAATAAGTAAAAAAAATTATGTAGTTATAAATCCTGTTTGAAAGATGCGTGTGAAAACATTATGAAATATCTGATTTATTAAATACAATATACCAATTTAGCCACTTGCGATGTAAATAATTTTAAAATATATAAATATTATACCATCGTAATCGGCAGCTGTATAGTCAGTACGAAAATCAATATTCAAATTCAAATATAAATCAGTTACTAACACTCTCAAATACTTAAATGGTTAATGAATTCTATGCGTAACGTAAGTATTTAAAAAAAAAAAAAACGAAGAAAAAAAAAATTTATGAAATATTTCATATTTCCTTTCAAAATATTTAAAATATTTTATTTTATTGCAAATATTAAAAATATATCTATATTTTAATATTTACTTTCACTGTTTGGTATTTTTTTATATTCTAAACTGCAAATCATGAACTTTAAGTTTAATTTTAACTACGTTATTTAAGTTTTTTTTTATTTTTTTTTTTTTTTTTTTTTTTTTTTTTTTTATAATACCAAGAATACACACTAAAGTCTTTTGAAAATCTTCAATGAAAATTCTATTTTATATATTATATATTATAGATTATATTATGAATATTAGAATACATATATTATATATATATATATATATATATATATATAAATTATATATTATAGAATATAGCGTAGTAAAGATATATAGAAATTTTAAATAATAATATTGTTGTTTTTTAAGTAGTACCAATGTAAATCTATTATTTATCAAATGGATTTACAATTATTATAATTTTCATTTAAACTTTTTTAAATACTTCTTTTGTGTATGGATACTTTTACACTTTACTTTTTGTTCATAAAAGTTGATATTATTTGAATTTTAATTAACTTGCAATAATTATTGGCAAGATTTTTAAGTCATGTGAATAATGTGACCCTAACATTTTCTCAAATTAAAGCAAAATATTATTAATATTACACAATTATAATTGTAGCAATAAATAATAATCGTAAATTAAGTAATTCGTAAAATATGAATTATATATAATTACGAATATACATAAATAAATCAATTTTGCCTGAAATATGTTTCAATTAAATATCTTATAAAGGTAGCATTAAATACAAATTAAGTAGCTTTATGCTTTTAAGTGTCGCTTATTGATTACTTCGAATTGGTGTAAATACGTGTACGTAAAGTGAACGTTGCAACATAAATCTGACAATATTCAATAGTTTTAGAATATTCATAATTATTATATAGTGATATATATTTTATACGCGTAATAGCATATCATTCATTGTTTTCTGATTAGGGAATATCCTTTGACACGAAAAGTCTACAATTATATCATCGCTTATAATGAACTATTAAAATATATAATAAAAGTAGACGTAGATTGAGTTGCGAAAGCGCAACATTAAGTTATATTCGACAATGTGCGATGCAGTGGTTACGTGCAATATTTTCACATAGACGGGATATGCATTTATTGCTTGTCGTTAATTCATAGGAGTAATCATAGACTATTCAATTTCTCACTTTGAGCAGAAAGTCAAATAATCATTGCATTATCAATGGTTTGCCATATAACTTCAGTCGAATACACTCGTAACGTGAAATATCTAAAGAAAACACGAGCTTTAAAGTTCCTTTGTTCCACTCAATGTGCAATGTCTAAAGTTAATATTTGCGAGTCAGAATTTAAGGTAATTTAATGTCGCTCGACTCGAACTCGATCATCATGCTACATAAAATTAACCAAAGGTACTTTGAATACTTCGTGATTAGTAGTATTTACGAATAGGCTAGATATGACGTTATGGCATATCAAATATTAGAACGAAATGATTAATTTTGTAAAAAAAGCCGTTGAAAAAAATCTAATGAAAGTTTCAAAAGACAAAAACCAAAAGAAAAAAGCAAAAAAAAACAAAAAACAAAAGAGGAAGTGAGGGTTGAAGGGAGGGTATAATAGAGTAAGAAACTTACAAAGAAATACTTATGCGGAATGTAATAAAAATGCAAGATTGAAGAAAGGTGGAAGGATCGTGGAAAAAATTAACGTAAATTATGGTCGTCGGTCGAAATGGTCGCGGGTCAGTTGGATCTGAGATGATACTCCGTGTAAACAATGTGCGAGCAATGAGAATTATTTTCCATAATGGCAAAGCACAGTTTCTCCATGAAATGAGTCCCGACGCTGCATTTGGCCGGCCGCAATTAACTCCCGAGATACGCGTCGCGTCGAATTGACCGGCGCTGAAAGACGGAGCACGCGATGTGAAAGAGCCGCTCGTAAAAATAAAAAGAGCCGAACGATTTCGCGGTAGAGGCCTTAGGTATTTGCAGTAGCCGGGGAGCAAGGCCCCTCGATAGTTCGCGCCTTTCCCCACGCGCGCTCATTTGCAAAATCATCATCTGGTGGAGGAAGGTGGCGCAACGACCGGCATTTTCGGCTGCGGGAGAGAATTCCGTTGCGTAAAGCGATGCATATCGCCAAGTCTATCCGGAGACCCAAGACTGCCTCATCCGCCTTTCGCTCGAGGCCCGAGAGAGCCTTGCCGCTCTCCCTGCTATCCTCAAATTCCATGCGATTTATATTTCAATGGGCCTGCGAATTTATGCAGGCTTAAGCGAGCGTTCAGTGAGGCCAAAGTGTTAAGTACCGAGACAATTTTATTGAAATTAACATCAGCCGTCAATTGAGCTGGGATTAGTCGATTGCGGAGTTTTACAATGCTGTATATTATATTTTTTTCTCTCCTCCTTCTCTTCTTCTTCTTCTTCTTCTTCTTCTTCTTCTTCTTCTTCTTTCATTCGTTTTTTCTTTCTTCTTTGCTTTTTCTTTCTTCTTTGCTTTTTCTTTTGTTGATAAATTAAGTTTTACATCCCGGACAATTCAACATACGTTAAATCTCGCGATTACTTTTCCTTCATCTTGCATTATGGCAAATATTCGCTCGTTCACACTATTATTACATTATGCTCAATTATTTAGAAATATTTACAAATATTATGTCTGAATAAACTCAAACTATTATATAGAATAAGAAACTTCAACACATACGCATATGTACTGAAATTCTTCTTTATTTTCGTAGAAACAAGTTTATCTTCTCTCCTAGAAGGTTTTTCAACTAATTTTATATTTACTCTGCAAAAATATAAATTTAAGAATACAATATTCATAACAAATGCAACGAAACATTGTATATTAATAATTTAGTCCCTTTTTTTTTTTTTTTTTTTTTTTTTATATAGTAAAGCATAATATAGAAAGATATTCCATTAAAAGATTTAAAGATGTAACGTCTACATATTTTATAGTATTTGAAATTTTATTTTTTTTGTATTTCTATGAAAAATCTATACTACGAATATAAAATTTCATAAAGTTTTATAATACTGGAGATATATTTTTAGCATTCATTTTTAATAATTTTAGTAAATGATAGTTGTAAAATACAATAATATTATTATTATTATCTGATCGCTTTTAAATGTTCATATTTCATAATAATAGAACATAAAATTTCATTTCGTAAATAAATAAATATATGTTTATGTATGTATTTGCGTGCGCGTGAGTGTCCGAGTGCCTTTATAACTGCCTAAAGAAATTTTCCAAAAAAAATTTGCTTTCATGCACATTCTTATCTCGAGTAGTAAAAATTTTTACTTCGAATATTCATATCTCAATAAAAAAAAAAAATAAATAAATAAACTGAGCAAATAATTATTATTGTTTTATTTTTGACTTTCATATATTAAACAAATTTCTCATTTAATATAAATATAATATTGAAAACAAATAAAGGAGACAAAAACAAAACTTATTTTTCAACTACATTATTGCGTCAAACTAGTGAACTGTATTAGAAACAGAAACAAAAACTAAAAAAGAAATGAAAAATTCAAACTTTCAAAATATGATCGATTAAAATCTTAATAGCGTTTAACCGACTAAAATAATTAATTCTATGCATCATATTGAAGAGCATATAACATTGTATCACAAAACCTCATAATGAAGATTCTTTCTTTTTTTTTTTTTTTTTCAATAAACTACAAAGGTCTGAGAATGCTGTTTCAATCGTAGTAATTCAAACAATTAGACAGATTTCCCCGTCTCTTAATTTCAGATTTTCAGTTTTTCCTATCGAGGGTAAAAAAAAAAATCTTTGAATAATTCATTCAATATCTTATGAAGAACATAAATATTGCACTTTTAAATTTATAAATAATTAAAAGTAAAATGTATACACTATAAACTTTCTTGAAATTTCTATAGTTCACATATTTACATAGACTTAATCATCTCATAAAAAACAAAATTTCTACCATTGTCTTTCGTACAATGCTACAACATTATCTAGATACTTTACACAATTAAATTTTCCAATTATAAAGGAATAACAATTTTTGATAATAATTTTTAAATTCTAGGATTTGCAACTCTTTATTTTATGTCATTGAATAGGATTAAAAAAAAAAAAAAAAAAAAAAAAAAAATTCAACTTCCAATGTTAAATTATAAATTTATAAACGTTATAAGTGATATCTTATTGCAAGAGAATACAAAATAATTTATGAAAGTTTTAATGTCATATTCCATTAAAATAATTCGATGATATGATATAAAACATAAAATAATATAATAAATTATCGAGATTAGAAATAATATTTCGCACATCCAATAGATAAAAAAAAAAACATTTAATATTATTATTATTATATTATGGCATTTTATTTTAAATTAAATTTTTCGATTTCTTAGTAGCAGCAATAGTATAGTGATAACAATATTAATAGTAGCACTAGGTGCTATACTATAATAGTAATAGTAACAATAGGTAGTAGTAGTTGTAATAGTGGTACTATTCATTTAGTGATAAAAATAAAATTATGTAATAATATTATAATATGCTTATTAATTCTTCAGAATAAAATATAAAATATTTGTATAGATTATTATCTTAGCAGTAAGTTATTCACCTCAGTGCCTATTATATTATGTATATATATATATATACATAAACAAACAAACACAAACAGGCACACACACGCATACGCACGCATACGCACGTACACATATATACTTTTTAACAGTAAAGCCTCATTAAATTATTAAATGCAGTATTACGTGCCCTTCACCTCAGAATACTTTCTATTTAATATACTATTTTTTTTTTTTATTTATATCATTATTGTTATATTGTAAGCAAAATTTTGTATGCAAAAGCTAACCTACTTAATAACCCTGTTACATGACTCTATGCAGAGGTTGAGTAAATAAAAATTTTATTTACCTATAATTCACGTTGAAGTACTATAAAGTTATGTAATCTTTCTCTCTTTTTATCTTTCTTATTTGTCTAAACAAGCAGAAATTACTAAATTTAATCAGATAAAAAAACAAAAAATAACAATAATAATAGCATGTATTGATGTTTAGATAGAATTTGTCCTTATAGCGCCATGCTCTTGTTCATTTACCATCTCGAAAGTATCAAGGGGCGTCTATATAGCATTTTTATACCCTCGTAACGTCGAAATTTTCGCCCAAACATCGCATGCAATACTCAACCGATAGTAGCTCGATAAGCCGTGGGTACCTACGTGTATAACTTAATTATCGACTATTATCTCATGTGTCACCAGTGCAGTTGTCACTTGTAATGGAAATTTCCGGGTGTATAACCTCGTCCATCTTACGCCTCCGGCTCTCGAAACAACATCAGCGAAGCCGCAACGTGAGAACTCGGAGTCGCGCGTGCTGATACGGGAATTGTTTATCGCAATACAATCAGTATTCTTCGGAAATCTATCACGACTCTCGGCACTGAGATCAACTCACGCGATACTGCGCAAACTTTGCTTCCGCTTCGTATTTTCACTACGAACTTTGCTCGAACCGTGCTCCCAACAAATCCAGCACAGAGATCCAGCACCGGTGCCCAATTATTATTGGCTATTATTAAGGCCGAACGCCCGGAAGGAAAAATTCAACGTATCGGAGCCACTAGTTCGTGGAACTCAACTTGCTCGACGACTTCAACGTCCATGTCGATCATAATCAAATGCACGAAGAGCCTCGATCTCCAAAGCCGCCGCCATGCACCAAAAATATCATATATACTGCCCGTATCAATTCACTCCATTGTCCGCGAGAGATTCCTCTTAGGATGTCAAGAATCGCTCTCGGACACGAGAAGCCTCTCGCTCGGTAACGCAGATCACGTTGTCGAGTCGGCTAACGGCTAAACGTCACACCGATCGTAATCCTTGGCAATCAGCAGAGGACTGCATGGATTTGCATCCGCCTAGCTAAAAGTGCGGGGGGCATGGAGCACTGTCAAGTCGAAGCACGTCGGTACGCCGGCGTACATGCGGCGATCGTGTACGTGCGAGCATGGATGCCACTGCTGCCTGAAAGAAACGGAACGAGGATCTGCGGATTGCCGAGCCCAGCTGCCGCTACTTATATAGAGCATCCCCACGTGTAGCTCAACTTTTTCCGCACTCTCTCGTGCGCGCGCGGCGCGTTCACCGACGGCAGTCGTTACCTTCCTCTCGCGCCGGCGATTTATAATGCGCTCGTTCGCTCGTTCGCTCGCCCGCTCGCCCGCGCGGGACCAAGCGAAATTTCGTCCGAGGGTTGTGAAACCGCTGGGTTGGCCGTTGTAGTAGAGGTACGTGGGTGGATATGCTGTGAGCTCGTTGAGGTAGAAGGACTGCACGGCATTTCAAAGTTTTGAAGCTCTCCTGGAATGAAAATGAGGGACGGCTCTTCTGTTTCGCTTGGCGACTGGGAGGGGAGTGGGAGCGGGGGTATCGTTGGGTAATCGGGTGCTCGTTAATTAGCCGCGATTAGTTGAAGTTTGTCCCTACGGGCCAGAGTTGATTAATGCGCCCAACGAGTGCAGATGTATATTAGAAATTCGGCCGAAATAAAGGCTTTATTGATCGAAGGTTGCTGAGATCGCTTTATCTTTTGGCTCCATTGTCCTTATATTTTTTCCTTCTTTCTCGGTGTGGGGAGACGGGGCGTTTGATAACAAAATTTTTAGCCGGCAAAGTGCTATGAAAAAAAATAAAAAATAAATAATAATAATAAAAAAAAAAAAAAAAACAGAAAAAAAAGTAGCAAAAATCACAGTCCGTGTAAATGATTCTAGGCGTTCGTTCGACATTTATGAAGCAATTATAAGAGGGAATAGCACGTAATAGCTCAGAAATGTATAATGAGCTGAACAAAGATTATAGCTATTGCACTTATGCAAATAAAGTACTTAGGAAAGTATATCGTTTTGAATATGTGCATACGAGCAAGATTAAGAACTAAAATAAAGAATTGAAATACATTTCTTTTGCCGGACTATAAGAAATATGACTGCTACAAGATAATATTATTTAATAAACATATTTTGTAATACAAGTTACTTTAAAACGTTACATTAATTATACCAATAAATAGGTAACATTATATTACAGGTCGCAAATCTTTGATAATATATAAATATTATACATCAACTTCTCATAAATTCGTTTGGAACTTAAGATTAATGTTTACTCGATTTCAATGCCGTGCATAGCTTTACGCTCAATACGATATCCACAAATTTTGAATTTTACATTATTACAGTATATACATACTCATCTTACATTATTGTAGAAGTAGCATACATACTCACTGTGTGTTGCATAAATATCGTTAAGGAAATGAGGGGGAGGGGCAATCCTAGATAAAGCATATATCGGAATGTTTTTTGGTTCTTTTGTTTGTTTGTTTGTTTGTTTGTTTTTTTTTTAATGATTTTCTCCATGTACATTAAAATATGAAAATGACTCGAGAAATCTGAATAATATGATTGACGTATAAATAGTGAGCTACCTAGTGCGTGTATCTCATTGTTTTTATCCAGTATGACTGAATTAATTTTGACATTATTAATTTTAAGTTAACCCGCAATGTCGCAAAATATGTTAGAAAAATAATTAACACTAACTACTACTTCGACGTAACAGCAGTTCTATTTGATATTCTAATCCACATACGTTCAACATATATATATATATATATATATATATATATATATATATATATATTCAATATGTGTGAGCGAGCGGATGTGTGTATTTGTGAGATTGTGTGCGGCTGATTAAAATTTTCAAACTTCTGCATATACTTACGGAATAGAGAGTAATTATTTTGATTGTTGGTATTGTACTTAATTTGGAATTTTCGACATTTTCAGTTAAAATGAATAAATTTATTTACTTTAGTTTTACCATATTATTAGAAAGCCAATCTTTTAAATGTATTAAAATTATTATAGCTACAAATTCAAATGAAGGCATATTTATATTTATGAATATTCGCATGCTCAATAATCTATACTTATATACTGTTTTGCGAATTTAAGTACTGTGATTGGCGATTTTCAAAATTATACTACTTTCCATGCTCTATATAATTTTAAACTTACACGCATTAATAATATTTAAAATAATTGTCTCTCGTTAAGGATTTGCATAAAATCCGATCCATTCGTAATACGGCATTTCTTAACAAAACCCATGTGCGTGATAAAAATTTCGTTTACAACTATAATTCATAAGTTTCAAGAACTTAAACTTTTATCATTAGACTCTTTAATAATATCAACAATCTCTCTCTCGTCACATATCAATTATTATAATAATAAAGAGTCCGTACTTAATCTATCGAGAAGATTGCACCTCGGATGATACAATTTCTTGGGCTGACATATTTCAAAAGCGCCTAGTCGAAATAGGCTCGCGCATTTCCCAGCGAGAACCGCATCAACCCGCTTCGCATTGCAAATATGAGAGGTCCGCCAACTGTGTGTACGCGGCTTTATTGCAGCTGCTATAAATTGCCGTCGGAGCTTAGCCAGCGGGAAAAGTCCAAAGCGTTCCCACAGCGCGGGAATCCGCGTGCAATTATATAAACTCTTCCGCTCGCTTCCGCGGCTCCACATAAACGCTCTTGAATCTCTCGTACCACTCGCATCGCTATCAAAGATCGAAAGTTCATAGGCCCCTCTCGCTCCTCCCCCTCCCCACGACTACCCACTCGCTATCTCGCTATCTCGCTCTCTCACGTGGAAAAATGAGAGCGGGTCCAAAGCCGTCATTGGGTAAGCGCTACGTCCAAGATGCGTTCCAGATCGAATGGCGACGCACCGATTTAGAAAGCAACAACCCGTGTACTTGTATTTCTATATCGTCGCTCATAAGTATTGTATCATTGGATTATTTCGCAAATAGGTCTTAAATTTCAGAGGGTAAAGAACGAGGAAGTAACGTGTAATAAGCAGCTTGCTCTGATTTTTACGTTATTGAATCCTGAAGGGAATTCCTTTTGGTGATTCCTTTTAGGTCCGAACGAAGCAGAGATACAGTACGAATACCTTTATTTTCACTGATTTTCAACTTCAATGAAAATCAGCATAGCCAACATTTCCAAGCGTTCCAAATCTTCAAAAATCCATAATTCCAAATGTCTTTAACAATTTCTGCTCGACGAAAGCAATGGCAAAACTGCAAAATGTAATGGAAAAAGTTTCGTCTCCGTGTAATTCTTTCGATCTGTGTTATACGCGAGTAGAAGTGAAAAATTTCATACGGCGAAAAGAGCGATAGATAATGATAAACTACTCTCGTGAACATGAGAGTTGCACTAGAGTTTCGGAAGCCTTTCTATCATCGTAGCTTAGAACTCATTGTAAAAGACGAGAGAAGGACTAGGACGAAGGACATGAATATGATAAATGTATTTTTTAAGCTTTCAGTGTAATAAGATTTCAAATTTGCTATTTTCGCTTTACCGATAGTTGAGTAGATGAAAAATATTTTTCCAATGAATATATTCAAGAGCCTACGAAAAATGTTCTAAAAGCTCGAGATTCTTAACTTGAACGAAAATTATAATTTCAACTTTTTTAGCTAAAATTTTTACACAAATTTTTACTGAACTTTAAACAATATATACACATATATATATATATATATATATAATATTGAAATTCATCATTTGTTTTATTAAAAATTATTTTCTTCTATGCTTAGATTTTTAATATACAATAGTTTGAACAATTATTATTATTATTATTATTGTTATTATTATAGAATTAGTTATACACAGCTATTAATTCAACAATTTTAAAGCAGTTGATATTGAGATTTAGCAAATATCATAAAAGCAATCGATTAAGCATATTTTGTAATGATTTCATAATAATAATCTCAGTACATATAAATATATTTATAAGAATTTCTGCTTTCGTTATTAATTTACAATTTATAATGTTGCAAAAAAACTAACATCGAATTAATGATACATCACCTTTCACTTTGCTTTTTGCTTCTAAAGAACAAATTTCCTCTTTAATTTAAAGTGAACAAATTATAATGATTAACATGGACAAAATACGGTTTAATAATATATCGTACAGTAAAAAAATGCAATTTTTTACTTTATTACTTTAAAAATTATTTCTTATTAAATACTAAATAGAAATACAGAAGTGAATTACAAGAATATTTATTTAATACACTAAATTCGTTTAATATATAGCTTTTACATTATTTATTGGAACAAAAAATTAATTTTCTTTATGAAATATTATAGCGTATGTAACGAAAAATCTATTCGTATTTGTATTATTAAAATTTAGTACAAAATGTTGATATTGTTCTTAATAATTCTTATATTATTTCAGCATTAAAAAGACTATAAAAGGATCATGATAAAATTGTCAATGATAATAACGATTATGTTCAATTCCAGCATTAATTGTTTAAAAAACGAGATTATATCAAAAACTTAAAAAAAAAAAAAAAAAAAAAAAAAAATCGTATATCATAATTATACAGATATACGAGCACTAATTATTGTAATTTACGTATATAAGAACAAGTATATTATAAATTTCTATATTTATTTAAAATAATAATAAATTTTGAAATTTCCAAGGTATTTTGTCACACTTTTAAGATTAATTTATAATTGACTTGAGCCAATGATTGAAAAGTATAATATAATGAAAATAATTATTTATTATTTTCATTTTCGAGCGACAATTCCAGAAGTAATTCAAATCACAGATAATTTATTGCAATTAAATTGAGATACATTATTTACTAATATAGTCATATTGAAAAAGCAAATGTCTCTTCATTACATTATCAGAAAACAATTAATTAAAAGTATCTCCGAAACTGACTTCTGTAACAACAATCTGTACATTCATTACTTCACCTCTTTCACAACTTTGCTTTCTCTATTCCATCAGCTAGTGTATCTCCTACTTGTGGATAATGTGATGCATCCGATTTGCTGTCGCCGACGTCTAAACCTACACTTGGATAAATGTTACATATGTATACATTCTTAATTAATAACTAATATAGAATTTATAATTAATATACTCAATTAATACTCATTGTTACAATAAGATATATTTGTTAATAAGTTAAGTTTTTGTTTTGGAAATTCGTTCATTTTCAAATTCACACAGAACATTTATCACTATATAAAACGTAATGTTTGTGTGACGTATAATGCTGATTATCTAGTCTATCTAACATCCGCAGATATATCTTACTAAGAAATACGAGATATGCCGATTGAAAGGATAGATAAAAGAGATTATAAAAGGACAAAAATATCAATGCCTGGCATGTCTAAAAGTGAATTTATAATTAATTGTTTTCGGATATTTAATTATGTTGCAATATTTTGAAAACTAATTATATTGTTATTTATCAATTTTTAATTGCGCGCAAGAATATTCTATCGCATTAAGTTTAGCATATATTTAAACAGTAGGGAGCCCACAGAAATAGATCTAACATACCGACAAATAGCATTATAAAATAAATATTTATTCTCATACTATTAATTTCTTGAAATATTGGATCTCATAATAAATATACAGACTCGTTTTATATTAATAAAATATATTTCTTAATATTTTTTATTTTAATAATTTATATTTTGAAATAATTGAATTTAATTACTTTATATTTTTATATTTATAAATTAGAATTTTTTATAGTAGGTCTACAGTTGATAAATCAAATATATTCCGATAGCTTTATTAAATCATCGTCACTAAATATTTTTTTATAACTAATGTTGTTAATCTTGCGAGCAACGTATCAAGTAATGAAATTGACAAAAATTCTTTATACATCATCAACTACTCATTTTAATTGAATTTTTTTTATTATAATTGTGATAACATTATACTTTTTATTATTATTATTATTATTATTACTTTCAAACACGTAAGGCACAGTTGAATATCAATTGTGAAACTTTACAGAAAAATGAAAAAGTAGTTAATATCAAGATTTATCAAAAAATATATTAAAAAAAAAAAAAAAAAATGCTATTTAACGATAAAATAACACATCTGAATTACATTTTATTTCAATTATTTGAATAATTAAATTAAATGTGATAGTTAGCAGTATAGACTTAGTAATTAATAAGCACAACTTCTAAATGGATAGTACAAAATTTCCAAAAATAATTTACTTCGTACTAATTCCTTATTCTAATTTCAAATAAAAACATTAAACATGCATACATTTTAATAGAATGTATTATACTAATACGCGAACAATTTATATGCAAACAAAAAATATCGTTACGTGAACGCGTGTTGCTGTTTAAACATAGGAAAATGAGAGTACATACTTTTTCAAGACATATTTATATCCTTGTTTTATTGTTTTAATTACCATGATACATACGTAATACGATAGTTTTGTAATTATTTAGCAACAAATTAACAATAAAACAAATCTATTGTTAAAAAAAAATATTCTATTGAAATAAAACATAAGGTCTATATTTATTACATTAATTGATAAATAAAAAATTTCTTTCATTATTGCGTATTGTGTTTATAAAACAACAAATTTAAAATTAATTTATCTTCTATTTTCTTAATAAATCTGATTTCATAAATCGTCGTTAATTCTATTTTCCAAATAAACATTCGCATAATTATTATTTAGTAAATTACTCATTAAATTTGGAGTAGATTTTGTTTAATTGCAGCAACGGTACAGTAAATGATAAATTATTCTAATTAACACTGACATCGATACGCTATTGTTAATGTAATTATAAACCTTTATCTATCAAAGCATATTTTGATTTAACAAATGCTATATTATTTTTTTATCAATTTGATTTCGATAGAAAATGATTGTAATGACACATTTTATGGGAAATTTTTATTTTAATGTTATTTTAAATAAGAATTGTTTGTAATATTATCAATATCTTGGCACTTTTGCGTGTTTCTTTAGACGAAGAAGCAGTTTTATCGTATCATCATGGCGTGATTGAACATTAAAGCAAAATTCATTATTCATTATAATTATAAGCTCACTTGAAAATGTCATTTTTTTAGTAGAACTTGCAGCTTGTAATTACTTTAATATCCTTTTAATAATATTTCCCTTAAAACCTAGTTATATACAAATTATTAAATTTCGTCAACGTCATTCACCAGTTATCCAAAATCACTGCGATTTAAAAAAATATTTGTATTAATGTATAGTTTTTTATTTTATATATTATATTCATATTATATATATATATATATATATATATATATATATATATAAATAATATATGAATATAATATATAATATGTTTATAATATAATATAATATAATATAATATAATAATATATAATATATTTATATATTATTTTTAAACAACAATTTAACTATTTTATAAAAATACAATTTTCGTCTACTATTTTAAATCATATATTATTTCCATATCAGCCGATTCGTCAATTTGGTCGATACAGCATCTTTGGTTAAGCCTTTAAAATATACAATAATCGTATTTCAAGAATTTAATGAATAACCAAGAATGTAAATTATTTTAAAATTAGAATGATCGCCATGACTAGGCGAATTTATGAAATCTATAAAGTGCCGTGAGAGTGACACCCCTCAAGAATATTTGGATTGGAATATGAATTTATTGTGGGTATCGTTGATCGCGGCCGATCATAAATAATATTTCCATTGTCAAGATAAACTTCAAACCATAATAGATACGAGAGCTCAAGGTTTGAAAATTAAGTTTAAAACAAAGTGTCAGAGTCGCTCTCGTCTTGGCATTTGCCGATAGGCGATCATGACGTTAGAGCGGATTCCTGATCCTCCGTCTTCACTCGACTCAAGGTGGACGAGAATTCTGACACGTTCGTATGACGCTCGTAACCCGGCATGTCCAATGTGTATTCTTGAAGGCCTGTAATTCCCATCAAGGGAGGGCAATGACCTGCCCAGCGCCACCCTTCGCACCTACGAGATTCCGTTGCGTCTCCTTTGTCCTTCATTCTCTCCACCGACTCAATTACAAGTTGAACTAGACTTACGTACATCGGAATTTTACGTTTTCTCATTAGATCCGATGCATCATTAGCGGAATGGGAAATTTTTTGGAAAGTTAGATCAAGGGTATCGATTGTTTAGAACTGGGAATATTATTTCAAGTGCAATAGTTTTTTTCTCTTTTTTTCTCTATAAAATACTAAGGTCGTGGCATGAAAGCGATGATGTTTTCCATACAAATCTATTAAACGTAAATATTTTCTTTAGCTTCTTAGTACTTTTATTACATTTATTCTTAATCGTCTGATGCTCGTATAATAATAGTGTCTTTGTGTCGAAATAAGTTATGCTACAAATGCAACGCGTACCCTTAAAGAGTAGCGGTTTGCCTTAAATGAGGATGGAAAATGCAAACGATTAGGAATACTAAGAATTTTACTTGGAGAAATTCAAACGATTTAGGTGTATAAAAGGATAACTCCGTTGCAAGAAAATAGATTCTACCGCTGCTTTAAGCCATTAAATCTTGGCAAATGTAAAATAGCTTCCTTTACCATTTAAGCAAGAAATAACATAACGGTTGAACTAACTTTGTGTGGATAATGAAATTATGCGAACAATCCATTAAGTACGAGAATATAGTTACTCTAGTCCGTTATAATTCAGTTTCTTCATTATTACCGAAATTTAGAAAAGAAAAAAAAATTGTAATTGAAGGATTATATAAATTTATTTTGCAGCTCTCGATGTTAAAAGTTAAAAAAATATTTTGATAGTAATAACTGACATAAACGTATGTACATAAATTAAAGTTAAAAACGATATTTAAAATCGACTCCTATGAAAATACATAATTTTAAGGACATGCGCATTTAATATTAATATTTGTTTACTATTCATTAGAAATATCTTTCAAGAATATTTGCATAAGTGCAGGTGCATGTGTAATAGCAGACGTATATGTCCATGGGCGCACGAGTCGGGGCGTACGTGGATGAGCGAATGGTTCTATGGATGGGTGGATGGATGAGCCCATATTGCGCCAGTCAATTTACCAATGTAAATGCATCTATGGATATAGATATGCCGTAGATGCGTGTAATTGCTTATATTATATACATAAATAATCAGATGAATCACGTGTGTGCGAGAATGGAGGTGTATTGGACTACATGGGTTAATTTATACATTTATCTTATCTGTTTACGTATTTCTCTATGAATGTATTCTTCTATGGACATATATATATATATATATATATATATATATATATATATATATACATATTTATTTGTTTGCGTATGCATACATATTTAAAATTTATATGATATAAATATTAATATACAAGTTTTATTAAATAGCCCTTTCATAAACATGACCAGAATCATAATAGTCAACTAATTAAAAGATCGAAAAACCTATAAATATGCGTATTTAATATAATCAACATATTTGACACATTTATAATAGGAATATCATGAAGATCCTATTATTTGTAATACGAAGAGGAAGCGTAATGCATAATAATAAAAGAAATGACAACTTTTTAATACGAGCAAAGACACGTAATTTTTCATTCTGATTATCCATTTTCTACATCAACACATTAATAAAACTATTATTGTAGATATATTTGAAACAATGTTCACCACATTCTAATTTTTTATCTATTTAATTTTATGAATTTCATGGATTTATGAGAATATTTTTTATGTACTACAACTTTACGTGACTTATTTGGAAATATCATTCATTAATAACATGCGTCGACCAATCTTTATTATTAGTACAGCATCTACTAATTCTTTATCGCTAGTGTTGATTATTATTTACATTACTTTCTACTAAATAATTCAGAATCGAACAAAAAATTATATAATTAAGAGGCGCACTGCTCCTTCGGATTGGCTTTGGATATATTTGAGATACACGCCGTTTGCTATAAATCACTAAACATAGAGCTATGACTGTTAATAAATGGCGGTAAAAGTCGTAAATATCTGAAATTTTACATGAATTAGAATGAAAAGACTCACCTATTAAGATATTATTGTACTAATAATGTTTTTTCAATTTTCTAAATATAATGATGATTTTACGAGTTGCTTAAAGAATATGTGAATTAGCAATTTAACCTAAAAAATTAAAAATTATTTTTGAAGATACAGATTCTATTGAAGTTTATATATTGTTTGGAGTACTTAATGAAAAATTTTCCACATGTATATTTCGCGAGACTAGGCTGCAATTTTTATCAGACTCGAGAAATCATTTCTGACTCTATTTCATACTTTCACTCTTCTTCGACTCGACTTTATTATATACATCGGATAATTCCATTTTTTTCGTGAATATACAAACAATATACACACAAGCGTCGCCTTATACATCAAATATCACAAACTATTATGAAAAATGGTAGGTAATTGTGATAATATTAAAAGCTAATGCTATTCGAATATACTTTTGTTTTTTATCATTTCATT
The DNA here is from genome assembly GCF_000503995.2 of Ceratosolen solmsi marchali. Classification (NCBI taxonomy): domain Eukaryota; kingdom Metazoa; phylum Arthropoda; class Insecta; order Hymenoptera; family Agaonidae; genus Ceratosolen; species Ceratosolen solmsi. The sequence goes on along the minus strand of NW_011948424.1, from coordinate 286,169 downwards.
CTATGGACTTAATTAAATTAATAAACTATTACTATGAAGGCAAAGGTATAACATTCATTCGCTTTTCTTTATTCATTCAAATTTGTTGATAAATTAAAAATCTTTTCTAATATTGGAAACAAAAAGAAAAGAAATTTTGCGTAAATATATTATTAATGAGTAGCAACACAATCTACTACAATTAATATAATATTAATTTTCTGTACAAGATTATTATAATATAATTATTAATAGTTTATTTAGCATAAGAAATAAAGTCAACGGATGTATTTAGAAAGTAACAAATATAATGTAATCGATAATGGATGAATAATAAATGCAGTTGTTAATTTAATAGAAGCTGAAATTAAATTCCATATAAATTTATAGATATTAATTAGAAAATTACATGTATATATCTAATCAATAATATATCGTAATATATAATATATCTAATCTACAATTTTATATATTACATGAATATTAATAATTTGAAACATAGGATTGCATTAATTTTCATTAATTTAATTTATTTCTTAATATAATTTTAACAATAATAATGAATTGCTCAATGTATCATATACAATAATAAAAATACAATTGGTATATTTTTCCAAAATTTTCTTTTAGATATTACAGCTTGGAATACATAGAAATTCATATCGATATATCTTTATTACATTGTTATTGTGTCTGCGCAACAAAATGACAATGAATATAATGGAAATAAATAAAAATGAAGTGGAGAGTTGTTATTATTATCCGCTTAGAACATTAACTTTGGCTCTGTATGCAGTGAGTAAAAAAAAAAAAAAAAAAGCAGAGACAGGAAGGTAGGCGGAAAAGAGAAATGTATGTGTAATAGTGAAGTTTGTCCGGTCAATTCGTCGTATTCTTTCCAGGTGTATAAATTACATTGAATTATCAGCGAACGAAACCTGCATTGTGAAGAATATGATAGACTTTTTCTCGTGGTATCTTGTCGCTTTCACGATGGGTTACCTGTGCCAAATAAAATTTTATTACCGGCGTAATATGCGCTTTCATTTACGACATTTGTTCATAAAAATTAAATAAATCATGTAGGCTACGATTATTATAGAATGATTGTCAATTGCTTACATTAGCTACAATAAAAAAAAAAAAATTATTCTATGAGAATGTTATCGTTTATCGTTTATACGATGAGTAAAGTCACTCTATCGAACTCCATAATGAACAAATAACCAAATTGCCATTTTATAATTTCCTCTTTCAAATCTAAATTATGTAACAAATATGAAATTTCACAAAATACGCGTTAAATTTAATAGCTTGTAGAAGCATAATGTAACATGTATGTTCGTAACGATTTAAACTCCAATTAAATCTATTCATTTGAAATATTATGGAAAACTTACTAATCAATTTTTAATAATATATTTTTATAAGTGAAAAGTTTATTTGTAATAATATAAGTTTATTACGTTTATTTTTAAATTTAAATATCTATTATTATTTTCTAGTCACATATTGAAAAATTTATAGAAATTAATGCTGTTACAAGCAAATTAACATATAATTCAGATAATTGGACAGTGAATAAATATATACACACACACACACACGCACGCACGCACGAACGCACACACACATATATATATATATATATTTATATTTTAGTGTAAAATAATTTAATAACATTTAACGAAAATTAGGAACAGCTACTAATTGATAAATTGATAAATTAATATTCCAATAAAATTCTTATTAAATAATAAATAATATTTAAATATATATATGCTAAATTGTGCACCGTGAAAAAACTTTTCATTACTTAGACAGATACTTTATCAATAAATAGTTGATTATATCTAATGTATGATGAAATTTAAAGTCCTATTAGCTGCTTTGCTAATGCTTTAGTACTTTAGGAAATTTAGTTCTATACTACAATATTATCACAACAGTATTACTCGAGCGTTTCAATGTGCTTAAAATAAGCTGAAATTCATAAAAGATAAATGATCAAGAAAAGATAATTTTATTTTCATTTCCATAATAGAGCTCTAAGACTTTAACAATAAAATCTTTTAATTTATATAGATAAAAAATATCATTTAACTAATGGTCCGATTAATGTTACATCATAATTAAAACGCCGTGACAAGTGAAATGAGCCAAAGTACAAATTTATCGTGACCTTAGGAGGAAGTTGTACTTTGTAATTATGACAATGAACTTATTATCTCTCATTGATTAACTTATTCTGATCAAACCAGTACAGCCGATCCTAATTCTCCCAAGGGGTCATGCCACTGTACCTGCGCCTCCTTATAACCAAACCAGGAAGGTTGAGCGAGAGCCGCGACGATATTCGGATTCTTATAAAAGTCGTTCTTCAATTCGTCGGGCAGCAACGCTTCCATGGCCTCGTTCTCCAGGATGGCTGGATGTGGCTCGGGCACCGAGCTCTGGATGAGAAACTGCGGGGCTCCGACACATATTCCAATAACTGCCAGGAGTACGAGGGTGCGGATCATGTTGGAGACCCGTGGCTCGCCAGATATTGATAGACTTGCTAGATAATTCGTTCAATGATTTATTAGACAACTGTTGTTTTTATAACGTATGCCGAGTGAATATTTTATGCTAATTAGACTATTTTCAAATTTCGTATTTCGTGTCATAGAAAAGGACGCTTGTTAGATTATATTTGCATTTATATTGCGAAACCGAGAGTGTAAGGTCCCTGTTATCCTACGCTACTTAAGATTACATGTATATTCCTAAATTATATATAGGTAACAATTATTTTCACGTACAACCACTTTCCTATTGTTTAGTTTTAATATATTATTATTGATAGAAAAATTAATCGAGTGCTTATATTACAAGATACAGTTACAAAATGAGAATTTCAACATAATTTAAAAAATATTCTAAACTATTAATTACGTATTCCATATATTATTGAACATTACATCTGGCTATAATTAATATATATATTTTTTTTTATATTAAATGTTTGGTTTTTTGAAAGTAAAGAGTACGTTTAGGAATGCGTCTATGAATTATAATTTAGTATGGTATAATTCATTCTATCATAATAAAATTTTACAATATCCCTTAGATATATATAAAAAAAAAAAAAAAAAAAAAAATACTCGTTACGTGATTATTACAAAGTATACTCAATATTAATTCATAAATTAATATAATATAATAATAAATATATCCTTGACAAACTCAGTAAAATGTATTTTTTAACGAAACATAATTAAAAATAATTCGACGTATATATATAAGAGGAGGAAAAGTTATATTAACAATAACTTGAAATAAAGGAGAAGTGTAAATTGCATAAAATAGACACAACAAATTTTAGCTTTATTTTAGTATTTTGTTAATTAGACGTATTAATTTACTTAATTTGCTCAATTATCAGAAAGCCATATGAATTCAGATCAAATAATTTTCAATCGTTATTTTGTAATAATTGTTTGCAGATTACAACATGGTTTTTAAGCCAATTTAACCCAATTTCCTTGAATTTGCTGATTCATGATCAGCACCGGAATAACCCTACTACCTAAACCTAAAAATTCAAGAAATTCAAGAAATTCCCCATTAATTTTTAAGTAAATTATGAAATTTTCAATAAATCTATTTCTATTATAATTTATATTCAAATACCTTGAATTGACCCTCTTATTGCCTCATGATATCACAGTTTCTGCATCTCTTACGCAATTTAGTGATATTTCCAAGAACAATAATTATGTAGCGTTAATTATTCTTTAGTTTCTCACAAATCATAAAATACATATGGAATTTGTACTTATTGTTAATACTCATATAATTAATATGTATTTATATAAACATATTATTCAATTTCATTAACAATCGTAAGTGAAAAAATGAAATATAAAAATATGTTTTTGTTTATAGAAGAAAACAAACATTTTCATTGAAATATTATACAAATTTTATTTTTACATTATCTAATTTAATTAATATCAAAATTCAACATTCAAAATGTATTTTATTTTGTACTAATAAATTTTTTAGCACATAATTTGTATGTATATAATTAACAAAGGTTAATTGAATAATTTTGATCATTTTATAAAATAAAAATTTCTAATTGCTATAATATTAATATCTATAAATTCTTAGGCTTTGGTAACTAAAATAAAAGCATATCGTACGTAACAATTAGTTAACATAATGCTTTATCGTTTAATTGTATGTTAAATTATGTATGCGTGTGCGTGTGCGTGTGCGTGTGCGTGTGCGTGTGCGTGTGCGTGTGTGTGTGTATAAATATTTAATATACTTAAATGGGTATAAAAATAAATCGTATACAAATAAGAATAAAACATAATATAACAAAAATATATAATCTATATTGTTAAAAACGTTATGTATGTATATATATATATATATATATATATATATATATATATGAATGTTATCGAACTTTTTAAATAATAAAATTGAATTTTTTCGTATTTTTAATCACGTAATTGAATCTATTTGATTATTGATAATAAATCTTCGTTTATTTATACTTGAACTAATTAAACTCTTTTAAATTGTATTCTTCTTCTGACTTCTGTTAAAAACCATTGCTACTATGTTATAGTCATTCTAGAAAAGGAAGGCCTTCTATTAACGCCCCCGCTTCGCTATGGCTAATGGCTGCTCATACCACTAACGACATATTGATGGCATTGCACTTCTTTTCAAGAACAGTTTCCGCTAGAAAGTGTGCACAAGGCGCAATCGTTTGCGTAATTTTCGTAATTCATTCTGTTCTCCTAACACTGATCGCAATGATTCAAGCACTTTTTTTTCCACTAATCTCTTGATTTTGTCGAATCCAAGGGGATCAACCTTTTCTGTTCGTTAAGTATTTAGAAATTCTACGGTAATTAAATAAGAATTCTTCTAGCTAATGGACAATGTTTAATTATTCATACAAATTGTTGAATATAAATAATTACTATTACGTTACTGAGGTTAGAATTTTTGTGCTATTATGTTATCTATATTTATACAAATTATTTTAAATACAATAATAAATTATTTCAGATAGTTGATAGTATTTATATAACAATAAGTATTAGAAATTTTAATTAAAAGATTAAGAATAAATGGCCTTAGATTGGATTGGTAAAATGATTCTAAATGTATGTAGTTATTTACTATTCGTATAAATTTTATTAAAAATTCCTCTAAAATAAGTAAACATTCAAATATTTAAGTATTTTTGTACATGCATGTTTTACACGCAAAAGCGTGGATAAAAAAGATTTTTCAAATGGCGAGCTTTCATAGATATCGGATATTCTGGAATATTACATTTTTTTCATAGTTTACATACTTTATTTCCTAAGAATACAAATTTTTAGATAAAATCAATTATTTCAAATATCATAAACTTAAACTCTAGCTTTAAACAAATAAAAGAACAATTTAAGATTAACATTTAAAATACTATGTAGTCTTTATAACTTGTCTAACTTTTCATCGCTAGAAAACTAAGTAATCTATACTTTCACACGTCTACTCATGCGCGATTGTGTACGCATATAAATATGTATATCAATAAGTATCAATGTATTCCAACTGTGGATACTTGACACTATTACGCTAATTCAAAGTTAAATATTTTATCTTTCTATTTTGAATTTTGTAATTTTTAATTTTATACTTTATTGGTATTTGAGAATAGAATATATCCTCATTATATACTAATTATTATCAATATATTAATAATTAATTAGAAATATTGATGAAATATTGAAAAATTATAGTTCACTTATGATACTATGAATAAGCATTTTGTGAAATGAATTTCACATTAGTAATAATAGTTCCTCTTTTTTAAAGTGCAAGCAAAATGAATTTTCATGTACAGAGTATAAACAACTGTAGCATAACTAATAATATATATCTACATATCTATATATATATATATATATATATATATAGATATTAAATGATAATTCATCTGTTAAACGAAGCACTCAAGATAAATTAATCAATAATAAATCCAGCTATTGTGGAGAAACTGTGAACTTCACTTACACAAAAAAACTTCAAAGATAATGCACAATTTGAATCTTCAAGTTCAAGTCAATGAAACACAAAGGCGTGTGTCGTGATACCTGGCGTGTAACTAAACACAAGTTCCGTGTTTGCTGGTCTCTTATATAGACAGTGCTGGCAACCTGGATATAGGAAGCCGAGTTTATTCTTATTTTTTGTCCTCCCCGCTCGTTACTTCATTTTCCGCGGCTTCGATACTACCACCGCACATTAAGACCTCGCAACTCTGGTCATTGGTCCTGTGAAACACGAAACCAAGAACCAAGAGAAGGCTCGCCTTGAGAGAAAGAAAGAAGGAGACTCAGTTGCCATTGCCTCCTTGAAAACTAAGTCAAGGGTAAACGCACGAGGCAGTTGTTTCGTATTTTTTTTTCTTTTTTTTTTTTCTGGCATTCCTCTCTGGTTTGTTTTTACATGATTCATCGAAAGGAGCGAGCACCACTGGAATGATTTTCAACCCTTCATTACGTTGCAGTAGCGCTTTAGCCTTTGTGACGTCGAGGAACGATTGTAAGGATTGGATACAAATTTATAAAAAGAAAAGTAAACGTTATTCTTACTGAATTATATGGATTGTCATTGTGTAGAGTTTCTTAAGGATTTCTCAAATATTAGTTTAATATTTCAATTTCATTTCTCACGAAAGGATATATATATATTTATGAGATGTATCCGTATAATACGTCGATAGATTTATATCTTATGAAATGGCTATCCTCGTAAATAACCTTGTTAAAGCAAAAAAAAAAAAAAAAAAGAAAAAAAAAGAATCAGTCGAATACCTATAAGGAAAGTTATAAGAGATCAATGAGATCAAGATCAATGAATTCTGTTCTTCGATTTATTTAGTTTCTAACAACTTCCGCGTATGTATAGTCAATTTTAATTAAATGTAAATATATAATAGATAATTAAATGTTGGTAAAATTAAATTAACGGACAAGTTGTAAATGGAACTTTAATTCAATCAAATTTAATTTAATTTTTAAATTAATAAAATTTTAAATTAATTTAATAATTTAAGAGAACTTTATTTTAATTTGTAAATCATAATTTTTCAAACTCGTTAAAAGTGCTATTTTTAAAATCTATTTTTATAAATCATAGCGACATTTCTTTATTTATAGATCTTATTCTTATATGAAACTTAATATAAAAAATATGAAAATCACTCATGATAATAAAAGAAAGTAATTAATAAATTTATTTTTAATTTTGATAAAATCATCTACAAACTAATCATCAAAACATAATTGTATTTTTTTTTTTTTTTTTTTTTTTTTTTAAATAATCTGTTTTGCTAGAAAGTATTTATTACTTCGAATTCACATTAGAATTTTAGGGATTTATGAAAAATCATAATTAATTGGGATGCCAATGATTGGCAATTTGTATTAAAAAATGATTTAAAATAATATTTTCAAAATTATTTTACAATTACTTTTCTATTAACACCTTTCTATGAAAATGTGGATTGAAAATTTCATTGTGGAAAAAAATATGTAATCAAATGAAACTATGCGACAATCAATATTTATAACATATATAACATCTTGTAAATTCATAAATATTTTTATCTAATTTTGTATCATAAAAGACGTTTGCATAGCATCAGCCATTATCGTGGAAATATATTGTTATAACATAAATTTGACGAAATTTAAAATTCAGCTCTGATCATTTCCGTAAACTGATTCCTTTAAGTAGGCATTATTTCAAGATCAGGCGAAATGTAATTAACTTATTTCTTTACACTCTCACTCTTTCTTTCTTTTTTTTTCTTTCTGTCTCGCTCCTTTCACTCTTTGCGATAGTCGACCTCCAGTCGAAAAAAAAGAGCATTAGGTGAAAAATATCAAGACCTCGCTGTCGACTATAAAGAATGATGCTGCTTTCATTTAAAATTAGCTGAATTACTAATTTTAACATTTAGAAAATACTTAAGTATAATATTATCATTTATGTTAATCAATATAATTCGTCTTATCAAATTTAAGCCGACTTTATAGATAAAAATGTACGCATAATTAGGATTGTAATTGGATTTATGTCTAGAAATTAAATAAATCAATAGTGGTCGTTAATAAATATATTTTTAAATATCCTTTCATACAATTCATTTTTATGTACTTATTAATATGTTGTTATTATTATTTGAAAGCGAGTTTTTTCAATTTAAAACGAAAATTTATATTTCTGTAGAATTTATAGTAATACAAAAGATACAAAGAATACGATGTGATGGTGCAGATTACGGTAGCTTTATAAGTGAAAAATGAACACGCGTATTTTCATTTTAATATACTTCTGAATAATTTAGAAATATGAGTGCTTTCAACCCTTGAATAACTAGTTATGTAGTCAAGTACAGGGGTACAGACAGACAAGTATTTAATTAAAAATAACTAGAAAAAAATGCATTAATTCTCTTTCCTCGAATGAAATTTGTTTAAAGAAAAAATTCTTTTCCACCCTATAAAGACAAGTTACAATTAATGCGCTTGGAAATATGAAATATTTCTATAAATATTAAACCCTAAGAGCGTGAAGTAAAATATTTTAAACATTATTATTATTATAATATATATATATATATATCTATATTAATAGTTATTATAATAGATATAATATAGATATTATAATATAGATACTATAAATAATGCATATATCGATAATTATTCTTATAATCTTAGGTTGTAAATATTTGGTAGAATATTTGTGGCACGAACGTGTCGTAGTATTGTGAAATACGTATATAAACGTACCCGCGTGTAACTGCAAAGTTGCATTAAATAAAAGTTAATTAGACTTCCCATTATAATATTAATATAAGGATTCCATTGTATTACGGATGTAAATAAAGAAAGAAATGATAAAAAATTAAAAGATTAATAATTCGAAATAGTTCATACAAAAAACGATTTGTATAAAAAATTTTTTTTTTTTTTTTTTTTTTTATTTTTTTTTTTTTTTTGAATATTCAATTGTATTTAGCTAATATTACAAATATTCAGTTTACTTTATAAATAGTAATTTTCTTGATGTAAATCCTAATAATAGACATGTTATTACGAAAAGTTATAATGAAAAGTATCGCAGAGATTCAAAGAATAATTTACGTACTTTCGAAAAATACTTAAAAAAAAAAAAGAAAGAAAACTAGAATAAGCTTTTATTAATTATTCTAACGTTTTTTACTTACCTATTGGACTTGCGCATTTATTAGTTGAGATTTATATCATCGATCATAATGACAGCCAAGAATTAAAATCTATTACATTAATTTAAATATATTTCCAAATGAACCAATCTAAACGTTTTAATTCTTCAAATGAAAATTAAATAAATCATAATATTAATTGCATAAATACCTTTTATTAATATAACAGAAGATAAAATGTATTAAATAATAAAATACAGATATGGCGTAAACTTATAATATATATATATATATATATATATTTTTTTTTTTGGATAACATTAAACTTTGACAAATCACTGCCGATAATTGGAAAATAATTCTGAGGGATAAAAATGCTGGATTCTAATCAAACTATTAATTCAATAAATTAAGAAGAACAAATGAGAAAAATTAGATAGCTTCGGTTGGGAAAAGGGCTTGAATAAAAGTAAATTTCAAAATGGAAATTTTTTTAATTTTATATTTTATTACCTAATCAAATGTATTTTACTTATAATTTCATGGTACAATCTATATCTATTACGATATACAAACGATAACGCGATCTCGTCAAATGCATGTAAAGATTGTTATTTTTTTTTTTTTTTTTTTTTTTGGTTTTGTTTTTGTTTTGTCATTAAAAGAAAAAACAAAAAACAAAAACAACTTAAAAAATCAAAAATAAAGATGTCGAACAATAAATAGAGCATCGTGAAAGAGTATATAATCTTGAGTCAGAGGCGATCGTAAAACACGTGATGTCGTAGTTGTCCAGTCTCCATGTTTTCCTTTCATCATTTTCAACTTTATCTTTGTTTATTTTTTCTCTTCATTTTGTATTATTGAGATACTTATTTATCCTCAAAAAATCAGGCGCATATTATCGCATTATATTCATTATTTTTTTTTTTTTTTTTTTTTTTTTTTTTTTTTTTTTGTATATTTTTTTTTATTGTGTTATTACAAGGAAAATAAATGCGAGTTGATCGAACGCAACGCAATAATACAAAGAGCGTGTTTAGTAATATTTGTATATTTATATTATAAAGTCTAATGAATTCTTTATTATATATTGTACTTAATTCATTAATATGGTAGCAGCCTCGCTCTCTAATGATACTAAATGTAATAATTGCGTAATGCATCGGTAATGATACTTTAATAACTCACTCGCTCTCACGCTACTCCATCCACTCGGCGACTTGCGCACGCGTTCATAGGCACACGTGCGCACGCGGCGAACACGTACGCAGGCACGCACGCATGGGCCAGTGCGTTTATACGTGCACGGAGGCCCATGCACATACACGTTCGAAAGATGGCAAACGTCAACAACGTATTCTCTCATTTCGTTTCATGCCTCTTTAATGTTCACACGGGTAAATAATAATCGAAGACACTTAAATAAGTGAGTTCGTAATTTTCGAATAATGTTCAAACATTGGCTTTATTCATCCCCCCCCCCTCTCCATCTCATTCTCTCTCTCTCTCTCTCTCTCTCTCTCTCTCTCTATCTATCTATCTATCTCTTTTCCTATCATATCGAGCAAACAATCCATAGTTGATAAATTTTATTTAATTTATTTTTGTAAATGCTACGCGTTTTGTGTGTTCTTTTTTTATTTATTTTTTGTTTTGTTTAGTTTTGTTTTTATATTATTAACCATCCTTCTTCTATAATCTAATAATCACAATAGTATTATTCTGAAAAATAGATCCGGGTCACGTGGGCAGAGAACAGAGGCTCGACTGCTTTCTAAACAATTGTTCAACATTATTATTCTAAATTTTGATCTCATCTATGTATTATGGGCTCCTTGCGCAGTCACGAGACTTTGTCAATTTTGCTAATAATCGAGGAGAAAATCAACTGTCTAAAGAGCTAAGAAGAGCAGAGAAAGTTTCGTTTTTAGGGAACTCTGTTACTCTGCCTAGGGAACCCACTATAACAGGGTACTATAAACAGCAAGTACGCTGGCTAAGTGACTTTCCGACTCTCTATTATTCCATTTTTACAGTGACGTCTTACGCGTCGATGTGTCTCGAGCTCACCGTGGCGCACACCTTTCGTCCTTTGGTTATTCACACACAGATTCAGCTTCCTCTTAATGTTCATTCAATTTCTTATTGTATTTGCAAAGTCGAATGCATCAATAGAAGGAGATGATAACGAAGGAAAACGTGTATCGAGCTGTTGTACCTTAAAATTTCTACTTTCACCGTTAATGTTGTCAATACGTTGACATTTTTTTTCTTTTCTTTTTCTTTTTAACGTTCGAGCATCTCCAATCGTTAAATCAATCACTAAAATTATAAGTTAATTAATAATCGTTTATGTAGAATTTATTATCATCCTATGTCAATCGATTTAACAACTGTTTCATTTACTTCAATAAGCCATCGAATCACATTATCTCTTTTAACGATGCATTCATTCGTTTAGTTTTTCATTTATGAACGATATTTAAAAGCCTTTAACTTCGATTTTCCCTGACCCATACATAGTGTACATTATTCCAACATACTGCTCATGCGAAAAATAAAAATACAATGCACGAAGCACTTATCGTTTCTGCATTATAATAATATAACTACAAAAAAAAAAGTTGCTGTGTTTATTATATAATACATACGGTCGAGCTTGAAATTTCCCGGGTATAATTTTGTATATATTATGAGTTATATAAACCGGATATATGTATATAAGTTTTAGTCAGTTTCTGAAGTTCAATCCTATTTGTAAAAATATTTGTACGCACATATAATGTAATGTCTTACATTCATGTTTCTCATAATTTCATTATGATTATAAAGTGATAAATTGACAATTTTATTATTTCGAGAAGCAGCTCATATTCCTCGTATATAAAACATTACAACATCCGAATTTTGATCTCGATACATTTTTCAAATGGATTTCACATTGGTTTATTCGAAATATAAAATCATTGTATTTGTATGCAAATGAATCATAAGTATATATGAAGTTGTACATGATATTATATAATAAAATACAGAATGTAATTAGTCGAGTATAATGGACTTTTGAAAAAGTTATATTTTGATATTACATAAACCGTATAGTCAACACTTTAAAACATTTTTGTGGGAGCATAATAAATTAAGTGAATTAATGATATGAATAAACGAGTATTTTAACGAAGCGCTTTAATTAATAATTTTATTGTTATAAATTTATTCGTCAAGTTCACTGAAATTACTAAAATACATAGATACCGATTTAGTTTCAAAGTTTTGACGTCAAAGTAACCGCTGCATGTTATGTATTTGTATGTGTGTAAACCTCGGCAATCGTTAAACGTAACGTCACAGGGGCTGATAGCTGAAATGAAATAACGGGATGATTTTGTAGTCTTTCTTTTTTTTTTTCTCTCCTTGTTTTTCCTTTTTACACTGAGAATTCGAGACTGCTTTTCGAAATTTCAAACGATCGTTTAATATTCAATATTTCAATTTTACGATACTGTGGCTCTGAATTTTATTATAATAAATACAAAAACGCTCCAGCAGTTAAAAACATTATAGAAATTTCGTTTCTTTAAATAAAATTAAATATTATCAGAGTCATTATGTTGTTAAAATAGAACTATTTGTTAATAAATTTATATTAATTTTACTGTCTCTCTATATAAAAAAATCTTATAATTATTTTTAAAAATTCAAAATTTTAACTTTTAAAATATTATCATTTATCTGGGCAGTCAATTACCAACTATAATATTATGATTTTTATTTAAATTCTATGTACGCACTGCATATAAGATATCACATTATAACTAAGTCAAAAAGAAAAAAAGAAAAAATAAAAGATATTCTTTCATTCTCATAAAAGATATAGCCTAAGTGATTTCGTTATGTGAAGTAAATAAAAAATTTACGTTTGAATATCGTTAAAATTTAATACCGAAAATGCACTTTAATAATTTAAGAATTATAAAATATATCTAAATTAACTTAATAAAATTACTTTAAGTAGTCTAAAAGCGGTATTTACTTTGCATTTATTTTATATAAAATACGCGTCTACTGTAAAAATTTTTCGTAAATATATGCAGAATTGCAAAACGAAGTTCGAAAAGTCACAAATATACATGAGATACGTTCAATTCCCTTTCCTATTCATATTCTGTGAAATCGAACATCTTTAATACATCATGTATCATGGCTATCGCATTCATGTTTCCATCTCTCACACATCTTTCTCACACACACACACACACTCTCTCTCTCTCTCTCTCTCTCTCTCTCTCTCTCTCTCTCTCTCTCTCTCTATCTATCTATCTTTCTCTCTTAATCTCATATATCCGCTACCTTCTTATGAGTTTCGCACTTGTGCTCTCGTAATACTTTTGCTTTAAACTATTCGGTTGATTATTAAGTTGTCTCTACCATAAACCTACCGACAACTACTTTATCCTGATCTTGCTTCTTTGACATCTTATTTGTCATTTACCTCACAATTATAGATAGCACTTTAATAGTATCAATGTCCTTCTTAACTCGTATAATTATCGGCAATGAAATACACCTTTTACGCATGAATCACCGTTTTCCTTGCTTTCCTGTTCAGATTTTCCTTTATAATTCTTTGGACGTCGGCTTTCTTTAATTAAAAAAAAAAAAAAAAAACAAACAAACAAACAAGCAAACAAACAATCAAACAATCAAACAAACAAACAAACAAAAAATAATAATAAAAAGAGATGTGTTATATAATACATTATATGCAAAAATACTCGGTACGATTATACTCAATAAAATTTTGTCAAATCCCATCGAGTTTCGCAAGAGTAATAGTATTTTATTAATACAACGCTAAAATACAAAAATTTTAACTTTAATGTCATTTAACTTTATATAATAAAATTGATTTGCACAGCGATGATCTAGTAAATTAAAGCTAACTTCCTCTCAACCTAAAGCTGATTTAAATATTATATAAAAATTAAATGTACGACTTTAATCGAGTGATTATTAGAGAAATTCTATATTTATAATTAAAATAGCAGTGTCGTCGACATTTTTAAGTAAAATTTTCACTGCCTGAAATCTCAAAGGAAGGCTCCATAATTGCAACTCTGGCCTCTTTAGTTTACATTTGTTTACTAATTTTAATTATTATGATGATTATTATTAGTATTATTCCTATTATTATTATTCTTATTATTATTATTATTATTATTCTTCTTCATCTTCTTCTTATTCTTCTTCTTATTATTATTATTATGTTTTTTCTCCTACTTTTTTTTGTTGACAAAAGAACGATTATTGTATTTAAATGGTATGTGAGTAGAAAATTAAATGTGTTTTAAGTATTTATTCGATTAAAGATAGAACGTTGTATTTTTAATATATAGTTCGACATTAACAAAGAATGCTAACGAGATTACGCGTACAGACAAACAATACACAGTTGTATATGTATCGTCGATAAAATATTTCAATAGTGGTCATTATCAGTCTTTCTTATACTTCATTGCGTAAAAATTAAAATAATATTTCCAATTATATTTAGTAGCTTATTATTTGTAATAAATCAAGAATAACAATATTTTTTTGATATTACCGAAACGTTATTACATCGAAATTTCAAACGAATTTCGCGCGCGCACCAATGAACAAACGTGCTACTATTGAAAAATATAAAAATCTCACTACTATTATAACTATGACCGAAAGACTGGCGAAATTGCCAGCCACATTTACTATAATCATGAACAAAATCAATATAAATAATGAATTGGCTTAACCATGTAACTTATCAAAATTACAAAAAGAGAGACGAATATGTGGAATGACTATATATTATGCTATTAATAAACTATGAAATATCTGTTAAATTAATCTGTCAAAAGTCTACGCTAGATTAAAATAGAAGAAAAATTCAAAAAATATTTGGAGGGAGAGAAAAAATTGTCTTCATTGTATATTATACAATATCGAACAGTTTTACCATAATTGTCAATTTTTCGAAATTTGTTCAACATTCGAATGTATAGCCATAGCGAGCCATTCTGATACGCAATTTTAAAATAAACTTTGAAAAAGAATTTTTCATTTCAGGCAACATTAGTAAACTTCATATTATTAATAATTGTTGTAATAATTAACAGACAGTCCAGAGTCGCATTTTTGGAATTATCGTTTTATCTCTAGTAATCGGTTCCACGTTCGTCGCATCCACGCTATCGTTCAAAAGTCCAATTTCCCTCAAACTAGGCGCAACGACCAGGCCGACGTAACTGGTTGCGCGGAACAACCGAGACGTCATGACGACTTTCAGACAATGATTTGAAAGTTAATCTTTAAAAGTATAATAACAATTATTCCCACAATTTGAAAATATTTGCGCATCTGCCTTCGACGATAGCTAAAAATCAATTTCAAACAGCTTATTATTAATTATTATTTTGATAACTCGCGAGATCTCAATTGCTCACTAACGTTCCTACATTCCTGTGCTTCCAAATCCCCACGGATAAACGTATATACGTGTATGTAAATACACGCAAATGTATGCAAGAGTATTGGAATCGTAGAGCTTTCCAAGCAACAAACCGTGATGAAATTAAATGAAAAAATAAAAAAAAAAAAATAATAATAAAAAAAATAAAAAGAAAAATGAAAAGCAAATCAACCTAGAGTCGGAATGAAGAGGTATGTATTTAAAAAAAAAAAGTGACTTTAGACGTGTCAGGTGCGCCGCGGCCCAGTCCAGCCAAGGGTTCATCACTCGCGGCCCGCATCTCCCAACATTGTTAACGCATGCTGCTGGGACCAGCTCAGCCTAATCTAGTGCTTTATTTTATTTTTTTTTGTTTTTGTTTTTTATTTTTTGTTTTTTTTTTGTTTTTGTTTCATTTTCCTTATTTTTCATTTAGTTACAGTAAAAAATAGCGTAAACGGCACTCTATTAGGAAGAAGCAAAATACAAGTTACATTCTCAATATTTTTATCGTTGATAAATGCTATAGTACTTTTTTTATTTATTCCCTTTAAAAATCTTGTCCCAACGGGTACATAACCTCGCAAATTTCCCACCTACTCGGTATTTCCTCCATCCATTCCACCCATCATTTTAGCTGGTTCATCGCCATTACCATCATTTCGCGTCGTCCAGTTCTCAATAGATTTATTTTTCTTAATTATCTGCTTTTTTGTTTAATTAATATTATTATAATTTATAAGTAATATGGCTATTTTTACAATATCGGGAGTCATGACAAACGTGATGGTCGTCAGCTCCGGTTCGAAAAACTTGTCAACGTTTATTTTTAGTCCTTGATTCGTTCATTCTCGCGCGCTAAATCGACATTCGCTCTGTCATTTCATACGGTATGCTGAAACCCCTAGCAGGCAAAATGTATTATTTTCTTTTCTTTTCTACACGGGCGCGAGGCGAAGTCACGTTACATCCCTTTTGACAAATAGTGAACGCACCGTCTAAATACATTTTCGACTATTTGGTAAATACATGGCTTTACGATCGGTTTAAAAAAAAAAAAAAAAAAAAAAAAAAAAAAAAAAAAAAAAAAAAAAAAAAAAAAAAAAAAAAAAAAAAAAAAAAAAAAAAAAAAGAAGACCTCGATCGGCTCGTTAATCGCAAAAATACTAAGGCTATATACACTGCCGATTTTCACCGTCGATCAATTGCCAAACGATTAATCGATCAACCGAGTTGTTACTCAAGTACTTGATATCGATTTGCAAATGACTAGTTAACAAACCAATCAAAATTGAATAAACCAACTAATTAGAATTTAATTTAATAAAATCGATTAATCTTATGGGAATCGACGATTTAAAAAGCAATTTGCCGATTATTAAGGATATATGTGGAATAAGTAATTGCCAAACAATTAAAAATATCAATTACAGAAATGCTTAGAGGGCATCTAGTATTGTTAAAATCATTGTTAATAATCTAAGCATTAACGTAATCGTACTATCAGTAAGATATACCGAACAATGATCAATATTTTTAATCGATTAAACGATAAATATGGTATTTTTATTCAAAAACGATCGAACGACGAGTGCGCGTTAACTTTCGTTAAACGGTGACTTCCCCTCGCTTTTTTCATTCACGATCCCCACCTTCACCTCCTCTTCTGACATAAAAGGTACATTTCTAGAATGTATATATATATATATATATGTATAAACTCATCAGACGTCTGTCTCACTTGTTTTTGTTACGCCTCTCTTTTTATCTATCATTTTCGTTATTCTCTATCCACCTCGTTCCTTTTATTTTCTTTTTAAACTACGCGATGTGCCTAAACTTATAGCTTACTTTTCTAGGATCCTCGATAATAGTTGAATTAGATAAATTAATACTCGTAACTGTGTAGAGTGTTTTGTTTTTCTCTACCTATACTAGACTCCGACGGAAAAATATATTTATAAAAAGTTTTTAATGTTATAATTATATTATTTTATATTATATTAGTAATATATTTTTGTATATATATATATATATATATATATATATATATATATATATATATATATACCTAGATGTGTATGTATATGTATTTATGTATATATGTATATATATACATATATATATATATATATATATATATATATATATACATGTAATTTATATATATTTATATACGTTTCAAGCGTTCTCTATATATCATACTAATTCTCTAATTAATGACTAAGCTCGCGCAGATTCTCAGAAAACTCATACACGATTCAGCAACACCATACTTAAACTCATATAGTTACACTCTCCTCTTCGCTAATGCCTTCCAATCGCTTTTAATAATTCTTTACTATTTTTTTATATCGTTCAGTTTACATAAACGCGATAAAACTGGCCAGGCCTTTTTAGTTTAAAAATTTTTTTTTTATTTTATAAATATACAGACAAATAACTCGAGTTCAATTGTGGAAACAAACCGACACACGTAAAAATATCCTTTATGGTTACTTATGATTTTTGGATGGAATCAGTTGCTTCTTTTTCCTTTGGCGTTTTAATTCATTTAATCATTAACTTGCAAAATCAATAAATCCTTCTTAAAATGACATTAATGTGAAAGTGTTAGATTTTTACGTGTGATGTTTTGTTCCAACAATTAGCGCAAAATTTGTTCTATTTTAATTATATGTTCCCCCAGCTTGTTTTTCTTCAAATTTTTCGTTATTAACATCATTAATAAAAATTCGTTACTAAAATGTTTTTATAATTTTTTTTTTTATCGCACTCTTTATTTCGCTCTTTTTGTTTTCCTTACTCTCTTTAATATTTTAATGCGAAAATATATTGTGTGCTTTCGGAAAGTATGTAAACTGCATATATTTTATGTAATTTTGTTCCATACTTGCCTTTTATTTTCTTTTAATTAATTTAATTTAATTTAATTTTTTTTTTTTTTTTTTTTTTTTTTTTTTTTTTTTGTGCAAAAAGGGGCCATCGTTATACTTCTTAGAGATAATTAGCTTCCATTGAATCAAATTCAAAAACATTTTATGTCTTAATATTCCTAAATTAACTTCGTTAATTAATTATGCCCCCATTATTATTCAACTTTATAGATGAAACGAACAAAAATTGTTCGAGTTGTAAATATATATTTTCAATACAAATGGTATATAATTATAGTTTTAATTTTGAATTAGAAAAAAATAATACCAGAAGAAAATTATACCAACAAGTATAGTATTCATAACATATAAATGCGTTGAATCCAAATTAAATTGATTTTTTCTATTTTAAAACAACAAAAGCTATTTATCCCTAGTTTATACTGATATAAATACGACGAGGACATTCGCCGTTACTTTTTTGTGCGTCATTTATTTTAGAATCATAATCATTACAATAATCAATGATATTCTATGAATATAATCATAAAATCTTTGGTATCATGCCTTCATTCAATTACAAGAACAAAAATTGCTAAAATTATAAATTACGCTTTCGATTTTTTTAAGTTGTTTTATTGTTAAACAACGCTTGCACTTAAATATTCTAGACT
The DNA here is from genome assembly GCF_000503995.2 of Ceratosolen solmsi marchali. Taxonomy (NCBI): domain Eukaryota; kingdom Metazoa; phylum Arthropoda; class Insecta; order Hymenoptera; family Agaonidae; genus Ceratosolen; species Ceratosolen solmsi. Next base: position 266,897 of record NW_011948424.1, on the reverse strand, counting down.
TTCTTTATAAAAAAATCAGTACTGAAACGAGGAAACGGAATGAATGATTGCAATTAATGTCGCTTTTTAAAATTTCCAATAGTTGCAAAAAATCGCCAAAAATTGCAATATATATATATATATATATATATATATATATATATATACATATATCATTGGGAGAAATGGCAGCTTTCGATATTATTGTTCCATATTTCAATAGTTCGTCCTTTTCTAACTATTATTAATCTTTATCAAACACATGGATTTTCCAATATCACAAACCTCAAATAACGTGATAATGACAAATAGAATTTTTTAAATTTCATCAACTCTTACGATTCTAACAGTTCTACTTTAAAATTTTTCTTTTTTATAAAAAGAATGTCATTTACCATGAAATAAAGTCTCAATTAAGAACATTAGTAAACTCTATATGGTAAAAATCCGTATTTTAACAATATATATACTCAAATTATCGTATTATTAAAAAAAATGAAGTTGTTCCGTTCAATATAAATGCGTATGAGCTTATTGAGTATTATAATAATAATATTCCCTTTTATGCAAGAATAAATCTTAAATGCCAATCAATGCTAATTTTTGTCGTATAATTCATTCAATTTTTGCCATAAATTTAATTGTAAAAGCTTTTCTTGATTTATCAGGTTGAAAAAAACAAAAATTTCAAAAATTTGAGCAATTTACTGTCGGCATGTCGCCTTTACTGAAACAGAATATCTTATAAATTAAAAAACTGTTAATGTATTTAACAGTTTTTAACAGTTCGAAATAATTGATTGAAAATGTTCAATATTTGAAGTATCGTTAAAGAAACTTTAATACGCTCCATTTGAATTACATCCATCACCTACTATTACTTTATGTTTTATGATTTAGCCACATAAATCTTGCCACAAATATGCATAAAATTATGAGCTTATTTACACGGAGGAGCATATTAAATATATAAATGAATAAAATGAATTTAAGCAATGATGAGAAATAATTTATAATTATTAATTGTTCATTGTTACAATCTCATTATTAAAGATGAATTATAAGAAAGATTGATATTCCAAATACGCGTTGTATTAATTTATTCTTATCTATGAATTTACATAAAAATAAATTGGGAATGTGCGTATAATGAAAAAAATTTATACTAACATAAAAGACATGACTATACAAGTCATGTAAATTAGAATAAAAAAAATATTTTTACTCCGAGTAGTCTTTTAATCCTGAAATTTTATTTAATGTCGTATGAAGTTTGTACTGTTTATTAAGAAAAAAGTAGTAGCATTGAAAAAGACACGATTCAAGTAAACTTTCATAAGACTTATCCGTAACAAATAGTTTGTTCAGTCTTATGTTTATTATCTTTTTTCTTTCTTCTATTAAAATTCCTGTTTAAATTATTACCACGGATAAACATAACTAATAAATGCATATCATAGCGATTCAAATTCTACAAATAACACCATAAGAATCAAGTTTAAGATGTCTATATAACTTATATATTCTTTATAATAATTATCTCTGTTAATTAATGACTCAGGCTCTGCTGTTTCGAGTTTAAAAAGAGAATAAAAACTCCAAGTGCCAATTAACACATTGTTTCAAATCATTATTTATAAATTTATATTAATTGCCCTATGTAATTTATCAATAAATCATTAGATATTTTCAATGTTATCAGTAATACATTATTATTTATATCGTATTGAATAAGTATAAAAATTTTATAATTCTATAATACTTTATATTTCAAAAAATGAACATCGATTTCTCTTAATATCTTTCTTATTGTATTAGAACTATAAGTTACGGTAAATTTAAAAATTCTTATTTTTTTTTTTTTTTTTCTTTAAATTATGACACAATTCTTATTGAGGCAGCGTGTAACAATTAAGATTTTCAATTACTTGTAAAATCGTTTTTTCATCTTATTCATCCACAATTTAAATATGAAAATCCGTAATCGAACCACTCATTATTGACGAACATAAATATCAGTATAAATAAAAAATAAAATAATAATAATAATAAAAAATAATAAATAAAAACATTAGAACGTAAGAAAGAATGAAAAATAAACGAATAAAAATTTCGACAATCGTGAACAAAAACTTCAACAAATATATATTGTGTAAACGAGAGAGCTCGATATACGCTATTACATTACGCTTATCGTTAAAATCTTGGAACATATCGGAAAAGATTTATCGTTGAAAAAATTTTGTGCCAAGGGAAGTCACCCAAAGAGAGCGCTCGTGAATTTTTTTAAAATCCGTCATATTATCCAACTACCACAAACTTTCTTTCCATTCGCCTAGAGAAAACATCTCCTCATATAGAATATATCACATATGCGTTACTTCTAAACACACTGAAATAAGAAGCACTTTAAGATAGATTTCTACATGCACCATCCGGCCCAGAATAGATGGACTAATTTTTCCTTTTGCTGACTCGTATTTTTTTTCTTTTTTTTTTTTTTTTTTGTCATCATCAACCGTTACTCTCGTATAACTCGTAACTGCGGTATTTTAATAAGTTTTATTATATAATATATGCACGTAAACACACACACACACACTCGCGCGCGCGCGCACACACACAACCCTATGCTATCAATTATATATACACATAGAGAATGTGTGCTTGTGTACGCGTGTTCGGTTTTATGTTTGTAATTGTTTAATTATTATGTACATATCAAGTCTCACTTGCTCTGTTCTTGAAAAATCTTAAGACGCACTCGTCATCATCCTTTCTTTTTCAATCTTTCGTTTTCACTCGCCCTTTCAACTAATTACGTATATATGCGGATGTCGAAACGCGCATTTTCGAAACGTATCAAAAAAAAAAAAAAAAAAAATTAGGTATCAACCTTGGGATATTTCATTAACAAGTCAACGGAGGTCTGAAAATTAATTACATAGATTTTTCGTACATTTACTTCTTTTGCGATCAAATATTATTACCATCGATAATCGATCGCTTCAATTCTTTCATTTAATATTTGAAATCGTTTTATACAAACTGACGCTAGATTATGAAGAAAAAAACAAACAAGAACGTGGTTAATCTCCACATTTTTATATATTATAAAATATTGTGATGAAACGCTTTGACTTCATTGAATATCAACATGTCTGTCATCCAAATTGAGATTTTCATTTTAATTATAAATGATTTAGTATTTTCATATATATTAATTAGCTTAATATCATAGAAAGAAATACATATTCCTTATTCAAGTATAAAAAGAATAATATAAATAAAATAAGAATAATAAAGTAATTCAATTATAAAAAGACAATATTATTAAAAATATTATGACAACGTGTCAGAAAACGACATGTCAAAATATTATGACGTTAATATATTTAACGTAAATATATATCACCGATCTCATCGCCATTTATACAATTTACGTATACTTTAGTTTCAATAATCCGTAGACACATCTTGATGCGTCGAAGTTAAATTCATTAAATTATAAATACAATTGGTATAGTCCATTCTATTATTCTACTCTATTAGTAAATATTCTTTGTATCAAAAGAATAAAAAACAAAATAGAATATAACTTGACAATCGTACTTGATATTGAAACTATTCGATAACATAAGAAAATTTATGTGGCAATGTCGATTTTCAGTATTAATTGACATGTCGAGTAGCGATTTGACCGAAAGATGATTGTAAGAATATAAAAGTGGAGATTACTTCCTTCGCCCTACGTTCGCTTATCAATGTATAACCATTTCTCTCTATATTAATACTTATTTTACAATCATATTTATAATAATGATATTAATGATGATAATGATAATAATAGTAATAAAAATAATAATAATAATAATAATAATAATAATAATAATGATAATAATAATGATCAATACGTAGATTAGTTATGATAACTATATTTTTCGTTTTGTTTTGTTTTTTGAATCCTTAACGATCTTCCGCTAAAAATTACAGACTAAGGGCGCGGCGATATCGTAAAATGACAATGACCTGCTTTTGTAGGTTTCGTTTTTCTTTTTTCCTCGTTTTCCTTTTTGTTTTGTCAGCGAAGGCCTGTACTTCTTCTCTCTCTCTCTCTCTCTCTCTCTCTCTCACACACTCTCCTTCCTTTCGAGGATTCTTAAGAAAGACAAGTTTTATTGCACCGCATTCGCGCACGTAACTTGGCAGTTGCAGATAAAACAAGGCCGCAGCTGGGCTTCTTTTTCACTTTTATTATCCTCGGGCTCTCCATCTGCTATCGTTCGTAATGAAAAGACGTCGCTCTCGAGAGCCTCTGGATACTTCGAATTATTTATACGTATACACACACGCGCGCCCGCTCGTCCGCGCCACGCACACGCGCATAACCGCATACGTACTCGTGTGTTTGCGTGTGCGTGTGCGCGCGCGCGCGTGTGTGTATACGTATGCCTACGTGTGTGTACATATGGATATAATCTAAGATACAGGTAATTAATCCTTAAGCATTAATGTACAATTTTTATAATATACAATTTTTTCAAATTATCGAAGTTACGCTCTCAAGACGACCGAGCGAAGCGGAAGTAATTAATAACATGCAATTTTATCGCGCTCATGCGGAACAATAATTTACTCAACAATCTATACTTGGATGCCTATTATAAGCTTGTATACTTTAATCAACAATGCATAGGTACGAAATGAGCATTAAGTGCAAAGTGAGGCAGAATCAAAAATAAAAACGAGCTCCTAAATTTAAGATTGCGTTATTGCAAAAAATCGGTTGCTCTGTACCAACGGCATCATTACTCATAAAATCTATATTTACAAGAAACTATTGGAAACTATGCTTAATTGCTGGCAATTATCGGTTGCTAAATTTTCTCCCTGATTATCGTCGTTCTCTTAAACTTGCAGCTTTTCTCTTCCATACAAAGCTCACTGGATTAACCATTACGAGGAAATGAAGGAAATGATAATCACTAAGAAAAATACGTAAAATTTACATGACAAATGATTATAAGCAATCCCGACTTATATCACGGAGCACCATCGATACCCTCAACGCGACAGCGACATCATTTCACCATTCGATCAAATGAAAATAGTTGATTTCTTAATGACTAAGATGTATTATAAAGATGATGTATATAATCCTCATTTAATTACAAATTACAACAAGTTGATAAACAAAGCGCTACAGAGTCGTGCCTTTCATTCCATCCAATATTAAGCATTCAACGAAATATTAACATTAAGTACAAATGAAAGGCAAGGGTTCCGACGAGTAAAAAAAAAACGTTGAAAAATCGACTGCTGGTATAATAAGTAGCCGCTGAAGAAAAAAAAAAGAAAAAAAGAAAAAACAAAAGGAAAAAGAAAAAAAAGGAAGAAAAGAAAAAAAAAACCGAAAAGTCGCAACGAATGCTTATCGAAAAGCCAACGTCACTCGCCACCGATGGACTTGCAAGTGACACTGTAATCGCAATGTTGCTCGGTCGATAACAAACGACTCTCTTCCATTGCACGATGAGAGCGGCCCGCGAGAATCTAAAGCGAATCAAATGCAAGCAGAGCAGCCATACGCTTAATATCGCGATGAGGCAACCGCGGCTCGACGCCCCAGCCTCCCCGCCCTACCTCATCCGGTCCCACTCGCCGAGCGACCAATACCTACCCTCCGAAATAAAAATACTTCGCAATATTTACAAAAGTCTGAAGCGTAGGGGTGCGGGCGCCCCGGCTCTTGGTAACGTGGGTAATGCGAGGGGGCTCGGGGATGCGGGAGAGTAGCGCCTGACCGCGTCATCCGCGGCTCGTGCAACGATGCGCGTTATTATCATTGGTAGTTGTGGCCTCCAGGAGGCCGAGCTCCTCGTACGTTGTCGGCTGGATGTAGGGTGCCTCAGCCCCTTGCCACTATGATCGGTAAATGTAGCTGCAGGGCGGCGTGGGCGGGGGCGGCGATGAGCCCCCACCGCTCTGGACGAGGCTACTGCTGCCCTGGCCTGGCTGATTGCCGCTGCCCAGGGGTACGAGGGTCGGTGACGGCGAGGAGGAGGGCGGTGACGGCGAGCTCGAGGACATGCTCGACGGCGGCGACGGAGACTCCAGGGCACGACTACCACCTGTCGGCAATTACATAAAAGCATTAATTATCAGCAGCTATCGCTCACTAGTTAGTCGTGCGTCGTCGGTTGGTGGATGTGGGAGGGATGCGCGGAGGAGAAGGTAGAAGAAATATTTATTCTTGAGTAGAAGTCATTGTTGAGTAAACACATTGTCCGAGGGAGATTGTAGGTCGTGGAAGCATAATTTAACGTTGAAATGACAGTTTGGAGAGGTCGAGTGTGCGCGTGGAAAGATTATGATTTATAAATGATGACCTCGGGCCAAGTCGCGCTTCGACATGTACATTTTGCTTCCGCTCCAATATGATATTGCTGGTGAAAAAAAAACAAAAAAAAAAAAACAAAAAAAAAAGAAGAAAAAAAAAAAGAAAAAGAAATGCTTAAGTCAATAAAAGTTAATAAGCTCGGAGTGTGTATTAAATTGAAATATGTTACTGCCCTTGGGCCAATGGTTGCTGCACGAAACCGCGAAATGAGCGTAATTGAACGTTAATGTACAATGCACTGGTTATTTCATTAGAATTTTAAATGAAATTTATGAATGCTTAGAGTCGAAAAGTATTCGTGCTTCCTTTAAAATCTACATGTTTGTTTTAAACATGATATCCACGCATATAAAATTTTATTATTTTTTCTTTTACATATAAATAATAAATATCCTTATTATGTACAAATCAGCATGGAATAATTATTGACTTGAATATAATTTGGATTTGAATGAAAACTTACGGATACCATTGGTGTGTTACGTATTTTTCAATCGTCAAATGTACAAATTCATTAGCCTCACATTGCATATTAGTCTCACACTGCATATAAAATATATATATATATATATATATATATATATATATATATATATATATATATCAGAAATGTATAATTACAAATGCTTTTAATCGTTAACTTTTAACTTATTAACGCAGCACGATGTAATTGTCGCAAATGTTGCAATAGCAAGCGAGCTCGTTTGCATTTGAGAGAAAATCCCATTATCGAATAAATTCGAATGACTCGATGATTAATCGAATAAGTAAATGTCCCTTGGCACGTGCACGGCAACCCGGTTGTCTTTTATGCCTCGTGTGCATTTGCACGCATACGTGAGAAAGCAGAGTGAGAGCGAGAGCGAGAGTGGGAGTGGGAGTGGGAGTGAGAACGATAGTGAGAGAGTGAGAGAGTTATCGTTGCGAAGAAGGCCCCTTTAGTATAGAATGAGAAGGCAATCGCACTTACGCACCTAGTGCCATATCACGGGCCGAGTGACCCTGATGATGGCCGTGATGATGGTTGCCGGACCTGTGGGACGAGCTCCCGTTGCTGTTGTTGCCGCCGTTGTTCCTCGAGGTTGGGGCCGTCTGTTGCCGGTGCTGATTGCGCGCGGGCCTACCGAGGCTTCGGTGTCGGCCCGCAGCGGCCACCTGGGCCGCCTGGGCCGCGGCCGCGGCGTTGCAACCCCCCTCCTCGCTCGTTTCTCAGAGATAGACCTTCTTGACGCTGCGCGTCGTGGCGAAGCCGTCGTTGCGCCGATAAGCGTTGTCGCCCTGGTGCGAGCGCAACGTACCGAAGTTGTCGGCTCGGGTGCTGGGCCCGCGGTAGCCGTAACCCTCTGGAAACTGAAACAGCGTCTCGGCCGGGGTCGGCGGTGGCTTGCGCATCGTACCCTTGGGCGAGTGGAGTTTCGGTGGCTGGGGCACCAGCACCGGCTCCGCGTACGTCACCTCCTCCTGGGGTAGCAGCTTTGGCTCCGGGGCCAGCCGACTGGTTCGCCAAACACAAAAAGTCGCATCGATTAGGCTGAATTCGTCGCGATTGACCCGCGGCGACATTGAGACACTATTAACGGCGAGGGGGGAGGGGGTGGGGAGGCATTGACTTTTAAGTTCGTCGGTAATGTATCTCTGGCTCTTTTTTACTCGCGTATTATTATTAGCCCTTGGGCTATTAGCCCTAAACTCGGAGAGGCGATTATTAATTTTAACGGTTGCGGCCGCTCCTAACCCTATGGCGTTTGGCACGAGGATTCGCAGATTCAACTCAAATCGAGCCCGACACCGTGAAATAAACGTCCTTTAGCTGCAAATGTCCAACATGGTGCTCAACACATTCCACAAACCGACCATTAATAAACATCCCCGATCAATACAATTAAATAATCGATAAGGTAATCTGTATTTGAAACTGTCGCCTGGGGTTGCTAAGACGGCCACAATCCCGGACGAATAGAAAAATTAAACAAACGCCAATTCAATTAATTCAATCAAAGTGTTCAAGCTTACATCTAAAATGCCATTAATGTACCGACCTCGAGTTTCCCCATTATTTGATCGGATATTGATTTTGACGGCGATCGTTGCAGCAAAGCTCGCTAATTAATCACACACGGATCTGTGAGTATTAAGGATAAAAAGGCGAGCAGCCCGACAAGGCGGGGGCCGGTAGGTTACATCAGTACTGATAAATCAGGCTGCTGCTCACCTATTGACATTTTGGCGCTGCTCAAAGTACTCGTACTCCGTGTCCGGATATGGTAAGTTATCGTCCTCGTCCTTTCTGCATTTTCGGCCGCAAAGGTAGCCAGCCGTGAAGCCGACGAGGAGGGCTGCGAGGGCACCCGCTACCACCGCCATCACCAGAGTTTCCACGGAGTATTGGGGTGGCGGTGAGTCGGCCGCAGACACCTCGGGTCCTAAATCAATTGCGTTTGCGTACATTAAAATCGTAGCCCTTTGATGAGCGTCTGTTATTCCTTAGCAACTAATCGTTCCAATGACTACTGTCGATAATTGCTTAGTTTGAGTAACGCTCGAGCTTACTTTCAACGTACCTTCCAACTTTGTATTTAATCAGTGTTTCATCAAGCGTGTATTTGTTGTCGTCTAATTGTTTAACGATGCGATTAATGGCTAATGGCCAAAAATACCATTAATCAACGTTTAATTAATTTTTGCAAACTAAATTTTTGCGTTCATAAATTTTCCATCGTGAACTATTCAGTCGATGACTTTGCATTGGATAATTATTATATCCAAGCGACTCAGTGGCCTTTTTATTGGATCTTAATCTGATCACGTGACCATGAATATATGCGTCTTTTGTTATGAAAAAACGTTATGAATAATCTGCTGAATGAAATGCTTATTCTGTAATTGCCATTTGTCAAAACTATGTGGAAATGGCAATCTATTAAACGATATGTAATGCTCGTCGGATGCTTTTGATCGAGTTACTTTAACCTAATTTTTTACCACAATTTGGTATCATTTTGACGTTTTTAAACAACAAACGTAATCGAATGGAATTTCACTGGATTGCTTTTAATTTTAATAAACATCACGATATATTACGGTGACAGATATCCCGTAGTTTTGCTTACTGTACGAAATATTTCAAGAATATATGAAGGTTCATGCGATAAACTTATCGTTACGATAATTCTTAAACAGTTAATATTACAGTTTGAGAAATGAGAATTTTGAGAAAAAGCCAATTAACTTTTGTGAGTTTGTTTCTTATCGTTTACACGCTTTGATTAGACTGCAATTGCACTTATAATCTATTTGCATAATATCTCCACATAAAATATTTAATATAAATAATTACGCGTTAATTATCATGTTCTTTTTCATCGTGTATTAATATAGAATTTGATTCCATCGGATTTTGTAAGAATGATCTTTTCATTTTTAAATAAAAATTTCTCCGTATGACGAAGTGAAAAATACAGAATATTTTCTTAACATTTTTTTAATTAAATACTATATTCAGCTTAAAAAGGCTTATATTAAAACGGAAAATTAAAATAAAAAATCTTTAATTCTTTTCGAAAAGAAAAGGTAATATTTACGGTATTTTAGGCAAAGAGTACATTACAAATATACAGTCAAGTACAGTCAAGTTTAAAGTAAACATCTTCTTTATATTCAAATATACATATCGTAATTATAAATAAATAATAATATTACTCGATTGCTACTTTGGCATTATATTATTATTAATTTCTCCAAGAGAAAAAAACATTCATCTTCACGCGAAATTTATACAATGTTTATTCTACTATCGACCAAATAACGAATATAAATAGTCACTATAAAAAGTGCACATTTTTGTAAAATCGTAGTATCGTAAAATCACATTCGTATACGGGCACATTACGTACAAAAAAAAAAAAAAAAAAAAAAAAAAAAATAAGAAAAAAAAAACGCACGAGAATTTTATCCTCAAACAACAAATAATAATTAATGAATTTCTGTATTTGTTGATTCGACTGAAAATCTTAGTGAATAATCTATGAATAATGTTATTAAAAAGCCGCGTCAACTGTTCGAATAAGCATTAAAGCAATAACCGATGTTCCGTGAGAAAGTTTAACCATACGTTGCTTACATGTCGGACGAGCTGAGGCTTTCGCCGCGACCAGCAAAACTTTAGCTGCCAGAACGAATTATTTGAATACTGGCATACGTGGGAGGACATTGTCCTCGGTAAAGTTTGAAAATTCGGCCTCTGACAACCGTAGGGCACTGCGCCCACATACAAACACACAAACACACAAACGCCACGCACACAAGCAATTGTAATTGAGAATGCACGGCCGCCACGAATCACACTCACCGGAATTGCTCTGCTCCTCGTCCTGCATGATGTTGATGATCTCACCGTTCTGGCTGTCCTTATTCGAGACCATCGAGTCCTGAGGGAACTTATTCTGATTGGCGGATATCGCGCCGACGCTGCTCGCATCCTTATTCAGGCTCTTCCCAGGCGGACAAGAGGCGTGGAGACCTGTCGAGATGCTCTGTAGGAAGCGACTGGCGTCGGTCGCGCCCGGGCCCACGAGGGCCCGACATTTGCCGTCGATGCGGTCCCAACCGCAGTAGGGATCCTGCAGCGCCACGCATTCGCCTGCGGAAGAAAAAAAGGACGGTCAGGAAACAGCCTTTAAATCATTCGCTATCCTCCATTTGTTACGTCTCCTTGCACTTGGCTATGCCATGCATCGCTGCAGGCTACTTCACTTCATCATAACAAACGGACGATTTTACTTCGTTCAAATTTTTTTTTTTTTTTTTTTTTTTTTTTTTTACGAGCTGACTCCTGCATTCGCAAGTCTCGCGCTTTCAAACCTTCCGCTCTTCATAACATTTATTTTATATAATAATTTATTTATATATGTTAAATAAGTTAAATTTTCGGCATTTCAATCATTGTATTATTGGCCTGACTAGTTATTAATGTGTTTTTTCTCTACTTCATATTTACAAAGATGATGAATAATGTTTGAAGCTCACGATTAAGAATAATTTACAATAACTAATAGAAATTGATATTATGAAGCATCAATTTAAGTATTTATTAATCCTTCCTTCAAAGAATATCCAATCCACTTCCACTTTAAAGTTTCATAATATTTAAATGAATGTTCTCTAATTCGGTAGTGCCGCTATTGTCTTCGTATTCAAAGTACAAAAACTTATTACAATAGAAGTAATGAAATCTTATATAATAACTTGGATTTTAATATGTCTTTAAACTTCTACAGCCAAGTTAATAAAAAATAAAATAAAATGTTTGGCTTAGCATTAGAAAGTGTGAACTAACTAGAATTTCTCTATTTTGTTTGTAAAACGTGATTAAATTAATTAGTAATATATCTCTATTATATCTATAATAGAAATGATAATCAGCAATAATTTATCTCTAAATGTTAAAGCAAAAATTTTTAATTTATTTCAACATTTTTCGGCAAATAAAGTTCAATATTAAACGAATCATTTAAAAGTAAAAGTTATTCTTTATTAATCGACGTAAAACACACATAATTAAATCCCAATGATTATTACTTTAAACATCGTCTTTATTTATCTTACTTGCTTCTCTAATATCAGAAACAATATTCTTTCAAAAATGAAAATAAATAATGATAAATAATGATAACGAATAAAATATTTTAAGTAAAAATATTCGTGGTAAATTTAATTTTTGGTAAGAAAGTATTTTTGTGACAAAATTTATTTATTATTTATTCCAATATCTTTTAAATTATATTATTACAGATAAGATATTTCACAATTGACACGAATCATTTGTCTATTTTATCTAAAATAATTTTGTCGAATTAAAATGATTCTATTCTAATAATCAATTTCGAAAGTAATTTAATTAATTCTCAAATTGGAATATCATATAAAGAAATAATAAATTAATAATACTTTTAAGAGCTGAAGGATCGAATCATAATAATTACATTATTAAAAGTGTTGTAAAATATCTTAATGGGAAAGAAATTTATTATTTATACTTTTATTTATTTAAAAAGATCCTAAGCAATAATTTTGTTCATTTATTCAACGTTAAATTACTAGTTGTTCCGTTAGAAAGGGGCTGTGATTTTGATTTGTTTCTTAAAACTTCACATAAGGACAATAGTAAAGCGCTAAACTTATTAAACGACTCGAATTTGCATGAATTTCGACAATGGCAATCACGAGTTATGAAATATGTAAAGCCACGAACAGTCTTTGCAATGTCGGGCCCCTTCTCTTCCCAAAATGCACACACGCGCCCATCCTCATCTCCCGGCCTCGTGTCAATGTCTAGGGAATATAAAGGAAGACCGATCACTTACCACAAGACAATATCCTTTCGCTATAGCAGCGGTGCAGTCTAAGGGCCTGAACCTGACTGTCGGCGATGACGACGAGCCTCCCGTCTTCGAGGCCATCTCCTGGCTGTGTAGCCCTCACGACCTTGATGCCGCGCACCGGTATCGTAGCCGGGAACGCCTGGATCTCTTCGATCACCACGGGGCTTACTTTGTCCTTGGAGTCCGCGGACTCGGCGTTTATTGCCTTTATCACTTTGCCGTTATCCGTGCCGATAAAGAGCACATCGTAAGTCTTGCCCCCGGGCGTTTTCACTTGCGGGTCCACCGTGATTTGCGTGAATCTATAGCTGGAATTTCCATTTGAATAATCAGCGATACAATGGCTTCATTTATCATGGACTTTCTAAGGATTGCAATTTATCGAAATGTGTCGTGCATAAGCGATGACTATATTATACTTATAATAATAATTATTTCATTGGATTTCCCCGGGCATTTAGACAGTTTTATAAAAAAGAAGATGTAACGATAATGATAATAATAAATAATAAATAATAAATAATAAATAATAAATAATAAATAATAATAATTTCTCGACAATTGTAAAATTTATATCTTTTATACGAGTTGTGAGAAAAGTCAGCGGTATTCGAATAAACATGTATTTTTGCATTATGCGCATGAAAATGTATTTCCAACAACATTAATGTTTGATGCTCTCAGTCTTTTCAACTCAAAGTTTACAGCTAACTCAACTGGGACTTGTGTGCCGATCGTCTTTTTATTTAATTATACTTTTTTTTTTTTTTTTTTTTTTTTTTTTTTTTTTTATAGTGAGTGAATAAACGGGTGAGTGAATATTCATAAGACTCTTGGAGAGACGAGGAATAGTTTAATAATAACTAAAAGAGACCTTACTGGCCACATTTCTCATATAATTATTTATAAGTGCTTACTCTTAAACCGTCATTTCCCTATGACTTTGGGCAGATATTGTAATGGGAAAAAGTACAACGATAATTGGGTGCTTAAAAAGAGAAATAAAGAAAGATAAAGAAAAAAGTACTTGCAAGGAAGTAGGAAATGCATGGAGTAAAATGTCTCTATCGCTTACTGAAAGCTCGTGCGTATGACAATGGGCTGACCGAAGAAGCTCCTGACCGACTCGTCCATGAGGGAGTGACTCTTGATGAAATTGAGCGTGAGGTCGGGCAATGTGCGCGAGTCATTGGCGCACTGTCCGGGCCTCGGGTCCGGCACCTTCGAGCTCTGCACCGGCAGCCAGTTGGAGTTGAGGGCGCTCTGCTCCTTGAAGTTGCCCTCGAACGTGTCTGCGATGTCCTGGAGGGAGAAGGCACAGACCGCCGAGCCGCTTATACTGTTCACCGGGGTGGTAAATGTCCCGTATATTAGCTGAGCCGACACGCCGCCGTAAGTGCCCGATATCAATTCCGTCGTAGATTCTTCATTCAGAGAATGGCCGATATTACAATGTGATGGTGGAGAGTTGGGGGGGGGGGGGGGCCGG
>NW_011948424.1:216501-252617 GCF_000503995.2 Ceratosolen solmsi marchali | reverse complement strand
AACGCAATAACGCCTTTTTACATGAGATACGTGCTTTCGACATTTGTAATTTGGCAGATACGCTTTGTTGGCATTAGAGGGAAGTAGGCGAGTAGTTAATCGACAATGTTAAGGCGAAGAAGCATCTTTGGGCGAAATATTTCATATTTGTTGGAACGATGATAAGTATGAAGTATAAGGAGAAGCGGTGATTTTATGAAAAATTTCTTGGCCAATATCAGTATGTTGTAAAAACATTTTCCTGCGAGAAAATTAAAAATTCCAAAAATAATTTAGTGGAATAACGAATGAAATAAATAGTGAAGATCTTTTGAGATAATCTAATAGAAGTTTTAGTTTTTATCATCAATTGACTAATAAATTAATTAGTTATAGCTGTATGGATGAATGATTAATTGTAAAATAATCGATAATGTAATTCTTATTGAAGTCTTTTTTTTTTTTTGGCTAATTAAAATCATTGATTAATAGTTGCATTAATATTTGTAATATTGGAAATAAATTAATCTTAGTGAATGGTTGCAAGCTTTTCACCGGTAAGAACTTTTTCTTTCCTTTTTTGTTTTTTAACCGATATATTCTCTCTTACTGTCGCGCTGCCCCGTGCTAATCGTTTTATTTGAGTAATAAAATGATACTGGTACGCATAAGATCTCTCCTTAATTTATATTTTAGATGCCTTGATATGCATGAAATAATATTTATATAATGTTGTTTACTATCCTCTTTATATCTATATTAAAAAAATAAAATAAAATAAAAAAAAAACAAAAAAAAAACCTCTATAAAAGTCTATAATAGCCTGAAATACTGTACTTTTATATACTAATATACATCAATAAATATAAGTAAATAAATAAAAAGTGACGGTTGTTCTGTAATCATTGCTATTAAAAGTTTCAATTGAATACATAGATAATTGAAGATGATTAAAATAACTTAATAATATCATGTTGGATTAAAAATATATATGGTCGCGGAATAATTAATACAATGCTACTCTATTATTCTCGTTTCTAACAATTTCCCTCATTAATTCGTAAATACAATATTTTAATTTTTTATATCTCATAAAATATATGCTCTTAAATGTAAATAATAAATTGTTCAGAATTTGATAAAAGCCAATCATAAAGTATCATCGTAAAGTAAAAGTATCGATTTTCTTTAAAGTTTAAATTACCGAATAATACTCTCTTAAGCGATATTTAAAACGTTCGTCGTTTTTCAAAACTTTTTAATAAATACCATTATATTTTGTTTAGTGATGGTAACTAAGAAGTTCGTGACCTAATCGATAGCACTTTTGCCTAGTATGTGTAGAGGCCATTGTTATAATTGAATGTTCAAGGAACTTTGCATAAAATTTAGAATATTCAAGCTATGAAGGTCATACAAATGTAGAGGTGAATTGTAGAAGTTGTTTATATCCAATGTATGTTGAATAATCAAGATTGTCATGAAACTTACGTATTTCATTGAAATAAAATGGAAAATCTCCAGTAACGGAACAATTGAGACGAGACTTTAAGAAGGACGTCCATCTATTTCGAAAGCGGTGAGGTCCGCCCCGATCGTATTTGCAAACTCTCGCAACTCGAGAATACACCGCCTGAAACAAATACATTAATAAGCTTTTCTCATATTAAATAAAATAAAAATAAATAGCAAATAGTAGTAGCCTTATCGAGCTTACCTTAAGTAAACCCGTATAAATCTTTTAAATAGGACTTTTCCTCCGTAGGTATTACGAAATTACCATAATATTAGACACAATGACGTAATTTTAAGAGGAAGAAGTACTGTATAAAACTAACTCTACTCTATGAAAATCAAAATTAAAAAAAGGATTTAAAAATTAGTCACCTTTAAGAAATATATTGTTATCTTAATAGAACAAAGACGAAAAAATAAAAATGAAATGCAAGAACCACACGTCCAACTTCTATATTCGCGCGTACTTTACATAATTTTGTGATTCTGCACGGCCATTTTTCTGGCTGTCGCGCGATACATGCATTAAAAAATTCTCCTTTAATTTGAATTTTCGCGAGTAAAGCAACGTATAACCGCACTTATGAATACAAATGATTAATGCAAATGAAACAAACCTTGCCGCAATTGATGTACTCGACTGCGGTTTCCCTGAAGAAGAAGTACACGAAATCTCCTTGCGTCATAGAACTCACAAAATTTGGCGCTGCGAAGGAACATACAGAAATTAGATTGCAAAAAAAAAAAAAAATAATAATAATAATAATAATAATAACTTTATTGGTTTAATTAAAATTGCCATAAACCGATAGTTTATATACAGAGTGCACATTAAGTTGGTATTTGTATTAGGACAAAATTTTAGCAGAGGATATTATCATTCTTATGACTACTCGTTAATGGATATTTATTATTAGTGTTAGTGGAAAATTATCGTAATGTTATAGTTTACATTAGTGCATAAAACTGGCACGAAGTAATCTATTATTTAAAATTTCACGTTCAAGCATAAAATAGCAATAAAAAATATTATTATATTACGATGGAAAATCTTTTCGTTTAAACGATAATTATATAATTATCGTTAAAAGTTTTAATTAAAATTATTATTTGCAATTTAGTAACGGCGTTTTAATTTAGTTAGAGATCGACCTTAATTACAATTCGAAAATATTGATTTATAAACCTTTTTTTATTAAGAAAATGTGGTCTGAATTGTTATTTATATAACAGGTACACTTGATAATAAATGTAAAAAAAAAAAAAAAAAACTAACCATATTAAGTTTAAATCATAACTTTAATGTAACGAATAACGCCATTTAATTTTATCCTAATTAAATGCACTTTAATGCAATCTCGTCATTTTCATTAATTTATATGTGAAATTGAAAAAGATGCTTTATTTTGAGTTAAATAGATGGTAAGATTGATTTCTATGATATGCATTTTATTTTCAATAAAGCTTATTTTACCCTGTAAAAAAGTTTTATTATGATATAAACTGTTACAAGACGATGGCTTAATCAAATTAAAGAAAACGATGTATAACTATTTTTTATTATGAAATGTGCGCTTAATTTATTACTCTTCCAAGGAACAGGAGATAAATAGTATCCTGATTCGATACACATATGGCGGCACTATACATTTTCATTTAAATAATGTCAATTTGCTAATAGATACCATTTTATTCTGATCAAGATTTCTTATCTTGCAATCCCAGCTCAATATTAATTTAATATGTTTGAAAAAAAAAAAAAAAAAAAAAAAAAAAAAAAAAAAAAAAAAAATTAAAATGAAATTACGAAGTAAGCAGTATTTAGGATCCATGATGGCTATAAAATCAATTATATTTTAAAAAGTTTACCAAAAAATGACTATTGCACAAGATTTTTCTTTCATATTTTCAAATATGTGTGTTAAAATCATTTTTGTAACAATAAAATGAATTGTATAAAATCTATAAAAATATTGCATAAATAAAGAATTGTATAATGCATTATCAGAGATTTATTTATGCGTTCGAATGTTTCAGTTCGTCAATCATTTACAAATGATCAAAATCACTGTAAAGAACACGAAAATAACTTTGCAATCAAATTAATAGTTTTTTTATGATAATTTTTTTTTTTTTTTTTTTATATGAATACTAAATAATAAAGCGTTAATAAGAAACGAATACAATAAAAACTTTTATAATAAAGTGAAAATATATAAACGCTGGAAAAGACTTTTCATAGAATCTGTGTCTCTTAATGTCAAGTAGAGGAAAATCGAATATTATGGTTTTAATAATCATGATAATTCTGTCCCATGGGAATACTAATTGCCATACCTATCTATCTCTAAGGTAATAAAGTAATCTCTTTAAATGAAAAATTTGAAAGAACTATTGTTAATTAAACGACGAAATAAAGTTAAATTAACATTAAAATCGAATGTTGGTATACAAATTTTGTGAATTTGTAAAAACTACTTTGATGTTGAAAAACATTGAAATAAATATTCAATATTATTATCAAGCTTGAATACATCGGTAATAGATAAAGATAAAAAGAGAGAATAAGGTGTCGGGGGTATCGAATCAGAATTGAAAAGTGGATAAAAGTATCTTGGTAGTTTCTGCGATTAAAAAGTGAACGGGATCGTTAATCCAGTGTTTAAGAAACTTTTCCTATTAGACATTCTCAAGAATCATTCTCGATTGACGCTAATTGGTGACTAGTGGTAATTAATGTATAGTAGAGGAGAGAAAAAGGCGTTGAACTTGGAGACAAAAAAATGTATTTATGAAAGGAAGAAAAGCTATTTATCTTTGTTAAATTTCAGAAATTTCAAATAATAAAAGTAATAAATACTTTCATCGTGAAGATAATTTTTCATTGTTCATCATTAATTAGGTTTCTTATGGATCGCAAATTATCTTTTTAAAGCGGTTAATTCTGAAAGGTGTCCAAAATAATTCATTGGAAGATATTATAATTCGATCGTTTTAACAATTTCAAAAAATCAGGTGATTATTATTATTATTTAAGTAGAAATCGTATAAATAATAATTTATTTTATGTTGTGATGACCAGTGATTGCGACGTTTCTCGTGAATAAATTCTTGAGAACTTAACTGACTAGTTAGAATTTAGTTAAAAATATTCCACTCGTTTATGAATAAACATTATTTCTTAATGCGCATACGCTAACAATTTCCGAATTCTATATAAATAAATACATCGAGAAATTGAAAAAACTTGATGTATTCAATAAATTCAATAAACGACGGTTTATTATGTATTTCTACTGCCTAGCAAACATGTAATAAAATATCTTGCAAAATATGTGTAAACATATGCTCCTTTATCGAATTTATACTATTGTGCTAAGCATTCATGTCTATTCTACTTATATTTATCATGATAATTAATCATGATATTCTCTCCTCGCATTCTCGGTTTATAACTGTGGCATTATTCTAAGAGCTTTTGAAAATCACCAAAGCATTGTTCCGTTCTGTAACATACTAAAGCTAAATTGAACATACTTTAAATTAAAAAATATAAATACTTATATATTAACTATCGATATCAAATGCTTCTGTTGAATGTTCTAAATAATAATAATAATAATAATAATAATAATAATAATGATAATGATAATAATGATAATAATAATAAGAGAATAAGTCATATATATTGCTAGAATTAAACGTAATTAATACAAGCCATTAAATTATTCATATAATACAAATTTATTATAAAATCGAATTAAAATAGAATATAATTTTAACAGACTTTGCCAATGTCGTTAATTATCTTTTCTACACCGGGGCAAATAAATCTCGTAGAATTACATAAATAAATTATTTTAAAATATATGAAATATAAAGATTAATTATATTAAGAAATTACGTATATTTACATGAAGACAAAATTTAGTCCTACAAGTCACTATTTAAATTAGCAGTAAATATTACCGTGAATATAAAAAATGTGGTGCGTTGTATTATTTCAGAAAATATTACCCATGTCACAGTAAATTTTAACACGTTATACAGTAAAATTTATCCGCTATTATACATAATACTCCATAGCCCATTTTGAGAAAAAGAATTTTATATAAGTTTATAGGTCGAATGATAAACGAAAGAGGAACACTTATAGTTGCGTAATTATACGTTGTAAGATAAATTACAAGATATTACAGTGCGAGATGATAAAACTCTGCTATGATATATTATATGATTAATAACAATATAAAGCATTAGATGTACTGCTTGAAATCAACGTAAAAAACAATAAAACATCTTTAAAAATGTAAAAATATGTTATTTTTGTTGACTAACACATAATGTTTGAAGACAATGATACTTCATTATAAATATAAGCACAGCATAGAAATTATTAATTTAAACTGACTATTGTTTTGGGTAACAGAAATAAAAACAATAGTAAATAATTAAATAAATAAATAATATATCGTTAGTTTGTTAAAAGAAAAATTATTGTTCATAAGTTATTTTTAGTTAAAAACATGGTATGAATATTTTTGCATAAGTTATTTATTTTCGTAGTATTCCACAATTACAAAAATGACAAATGCCACAATTATTATATTATTTTATACATATACATTGTTGCCTTATATTGTATGAGATGAACTTAGATGAACTTATATTACCTGCTAAAAAGGCAATGAACAATTTTTCTCTGATTTTGATAGGCAGGCGCAGTATAAGTTCATAATGTAATTTCAAATATTTTGTAAAATACATATTCTTGATTCGGAAAGTTTATGAGGCAGGAGACTACCATAATCGAGAGCTTTAATGAGCATCGTCGAGGAATTAAATTTTTAATATTTCTGAATTACTCATAGCCTCCAAACTAATTAAACATTTAAACTATCATAAATGACGAGACAATAATCACGTACGTAATGCATTATCGATAAATTCATTATATCAAAAATAATATAATATATTCATTTTTTCGTTTAGCTTAAATATTGTTATAAAGACATACTTTTATCCAACTAACCGTAATTATAACCGTAACTCTTATTTTGAAAATACTATTTAATTTTTATTTTCCATAAGAATTGCTGATTATTATAAAGGTAAATTTTTTTTTTGTAATTACAGCTTCGATATATCAATAGTCAGCCGATAATCTAACCATTTTACGATAAAATTTTTTTAATAAATTTCATTCTATCAAAATAAATATTGAAATTTGTTTCAAAATGAAAATCTTGGCTCTTTAATTCTCCCTGGTTCAAAAGAAAAAAGAATGAAAAAGAAAAAAAACTTTTTTAAATCTCTTCCGTAAGTCGACTGCCTAAATGTATGCTTCACTAAGTTATAATATTTCGACTTAAATTTTTCATTGAAGAACATGCTGCCCCGAACGTGAAATCGGGAATTCTAATTTATCTCCTAAAGTATATTCTACATAGTAGATAAAGCGTTTCTATCTAAGACTATTTTGTATTTCAAATTTGACTTTTATTCGTATTTTATTCAGGTTTACCATTACTTAAGAAACATAATTTATGTATTCAACCACTTCACTTTTTTGACCGTTTAAACTTTCTCAATTTTATGGCACATTTTATATATATTTTTAATGTAATAGTAATTATGAATGAAATGAAAAACCAATATTGATTAATTTTAGAAATTTTATAGTACAACATTTTATAAAAATATAATTTATCCAACCCATTTTAAGATAGGAGACATAATTTTTTTTTTCTTAATTATTATTAACAAGTGGTGTGCTTACATTTGAAATGTTGTTATTCGATGTTTTATGTTGAAAATATATTCGAGATAAATAATTTACTATTACTACATATCTGACAGATATATATGGTACCGTCTCCCAGAATTCAATTTCCCGAATTGCTTTTGCTCTACGTTCATTTTATTTGCAAATGCGTGTTACTCCACTATTCAGTTGCTTGTATATAATTATAAATGTTTTTAACACAATAATAAGTTCAATGGCCAAACAACATGTAATATTCAATAATAACAAAAATAAAAAAACTTTGTTAATTTCAATGGAGAATATTAATGAATATGTACTACATAAAATAACCGACGAGATCGTTTCAAATTACATTCGATTTGTTAAAATTCATTTAGCGGAGATTCATCGAATAGGAGATTTTGGTTCTTTAAATGGAAATAGTAGAGTGAATCATTGTACATATTTCATCGTCTTTGACCCTTTCCTGTATCGCTATAATATTATATACATTTATTGATTATCCATTCAATTATTTTATAGTAATATTATTACCAATTCATATAGGATTTTGAAAATGTACTTTTTTTTTTTTTAGTGTGAATATCGTCTAGAATCGAAAATGGAATATTATAAGTAAGAGTACAATGAATTATTTCGACAATATTGACTGTATGACAAAACTAGAATCAGGCATTTTTTTGATAATGTTGAATGATAAATACAACACCAATAAAGTAATATAATAAATTTCATTGCTCGAATAATATAATCGAAAAAAATAATTTTAATCCAAATAATAAACAGGGGGGACTTTGCAAAGAAAGAGGAACTTATCGCCAAATGGCTGATTATCCGTGCTTTTTCATTGCCGATAGACGATTTATGAAAGTTTAAGGACTCACCATTGAGACTCATAGAGTCGTATTGCTCGGTCTGAAGCGGCTCCCTATAGATGATTGGATCCATGCCCGTGAAGTCGGCGACGGTGCCCGTGAACAGCTCACCGTCCACGTAGACGTAAGTGCTGTTGTGCTGGGGATCGTAGGGGCAGAGGGCTTTGGCTAATTTCTCGCTCGTCATCGTGTAGTTGCCCGGATGCACGTCGTAATTACGGCACATCGGCTTGAAGGCATTGGTACCGCACACGAGTAAACTGCTACCTCCGCTTTTCGCCAGGATGCGAATATAATTCTGGCAGTTTTCGTCGTCCTTGCCTTTTACCTGGCACATCTTCACATCCATGTCCGGCGAGTACCAAGTGAGGCGTTGTTGCTCCGTCAAGTCCGTCAGACTGAGATTGTGCACGAGGTTCCTGCGGGAAGGAGGAGAAAAGGATCGTCGTAAGCTCGGTGGGCAGGCATTTGAGATGGAAAAGCTACTATGCATGCCTGTGTATGTTCGCTTGTACTTTGAATTTTCAGGAGCATCGGTCGAGGTACACATTACGATACAATATACGTCAAATGAGATTTTAATTCTGAATAATTATTACCTACTAAGAGCTATTATTGCTAAAAACACTGAATTCTCTATTAAGGTGGATTCGAGCTCATATTAATAAAATACTAATAAATAAAGTATCTATAAAATAATCATTTTACGATTAAATATCGAGACCAATACTTTTTTCACTTTCAAAATTGTAAATTAACATTTTTTCATAAACCACAATGAAAGCTAAGTACTTCCCTACTCATTATATTCATTATGGGGAGATGTTAAGTGCAGCTCTGCGAACATTATGCAAATTTTTTGCAATCTCTTCCCTTTCTTGCATTCTGAAATCCACACATAGTCTGCGAATAAAATTTTATATGTTTAATTGACGGTTAAATAAATAAAAACATCTCGCTATATCGAAACGTGTAAGTCAAGCTTCTTCTACGGTGTGCGATTCGCCAAAAGTATTCTGGTAATTTCGCAATCGATATTAATTGAATGTTGATTAATCTATGAAATCCTCCATTTATTGGCTTTTATTTTATTTTTGTCAATTTATAACAGTAATTTTATGTATTTAATTATATTACTAGAATATGAAAATTTATTGTTGGATAAAATGAGTTACCATTAAAATAAGCAAGCAATATGACTTATAATAAAAATTTCTATAGCTATTTATAAAAAAAAGTATTTAAATTTAAGAACTTTAAAAATTATATATTTGCATGATTATAAACATATATAGTTGTTTTACATGAAAACATTAAAAACTAATTTTATCAATATGCATTGCTAGATAATGTTATTGAAATTATACTTTTCATTTTCTTTTGTATTGAACAATAAAAAAAAAATGTAAATTTATGAAAATTTCCATAATAAATTTCTTTCTATTATTTTAAATTATTTATACGTTCAATTCCCGTATTATTATAAACGTTAATATTTTAAAATTTTTATTACAACTATTTTCTCTCTTAAAAGCATTATATTAGAACATTTTTTTAATAAAGAAGTTTTATGAATAATATCATTTTCCATTTAAAAACTTCAATAAAAAATTTTTATAAATATTTTGCAATTTTAGAAGAACGGTCTTTTAAGAAGTTTATCATAACTTTTGTCATTTTTTTTGTTTTTGTTTGTTACTTACATAAATTTGATATATATATATATATATATATATATATATATATATATAAGGAATTTGTTTATATATTTACATTACATTACATTTTTTTTATATAATTTTTAATATCTTACTGTTTTGTAAATGCAAAAAACCATACTTGCCAATATAACGCATATAATACATACCATCTACAATGATTCTTTAAAATGTAAAAATAGGTAGACTAATTAAAGAATAAAAGCAGAAATGAATAAATTAAAGAAAAGAATGAAAATATCGAATAAACGCATAGAAAATAATATCTTGAAAAGAAAAAAAAAAACTGTAAATGAAACGTCTTTTTTTGTCTCTATTTTGTAATTAAACGTATAAGTGCCACTTATATAATCCATTACATACATTAAGTGCGATTTAAATAATTGGTTTTAAAGTTTTATAACAACTTTTTCATCACAAAATCACAAAAATATAATTAGTTCTTTTTATAAATATTTTCATAAATTTTCTACGAATAATTCTCAACTACTACAATAAAGTTTATGTATCAGTCTCGTATATTAATAGAATTGTTGTTTTTTTACATACTTTATCGTACCCTTGAGTAATCGAATTTTTATTAGACTTATCTAGACTTTCTTATAGAATATGCACTTTCTTTTATAAAATTAAATGAAAATTTACATGTGAATGGAGGAACGAATGTATCACCTTTATAAGGATCTTTTCGTACACGCAAAAGTAGAATTCTTTTGAAAATTGACGCTAAAATATTTGAAATTTCTCATAACCAATATGACAATGGAATAGATAAAAATAATTAAAATTTCAATTATCGCGTAAATCATTAAATAAACGTATATTAAATACATAAAAAGTTATCAAAAAATTAGATTCGATTTTATGAAATTAAATAGCTTTATTAAATTATTAGCACAAATTATGAGTACGACAGATAATCCCCCCCCCCCTCCCAAAAAAAAAGCACGCAAAGAACGCATAGCTCATAAACATTTACTTGCATTGTATTTATCAGTTTTAAAAATTAACGTGGCGCAAAAAAATGCGATAAAGGAACGTAATGTGTAACAATAACGAATACAAAGTCTCTTTAACGTGATAAAACCATGCCGAACCTAATGGGATTCTATTCCTAAAGCGCAACAAACTGCGTTCATTCGCTTGTTCATTCATCTCGCCGGACAAACTCTACACACGAGCCTCCATTTTCCAAGCGGCAATGGTTCAACTCGGACAGACGGCGAAGGTAACAAAAGAGGCGCATCGCATCATTCCGACTCCTATACTCGCGCATCTCAACTACATTCTACCGAGCAATGGAATAATTGAGAGGCGAAGCCGCGCTATTTTCTCCTCACGAGCCCTTTGACGATTTAATCAGATTCGTTTGTTAGTCGCGACAGGGAGAAAGTGCCGTTCGCAGAGCTTTAATTATACGTTCGGTTCGCGAGACTGTTGATACTGCGTTATTGAACGATTGCGAAATCGGAAATGATTATATGATATTGAGCTTTTAATTGATTGATAGTTTGCTACGGATTGCTCTTGTTCTTTTAATAGACAGGTGTTTAATCAATCTAGTGAGCTATCTATCAGGGTGCCATGTTTATACGAATGCATGTGCACTCGTCCGATTTATCCATTACTCAGCTGCAATCGATTATTTTTATAAGTAAACGCATTTATGTTAAACAACATTGCTTACAATTACAAGTTACACTCTTTCGGGAGATGTGTTCTCTCTCTCTCTCTCTCTCTCTCTCTCTCTCTCTCTCCCTCACTCTCTCTCTATTCTGTTTCATTATTTTTTTCCTTTCCCGTTTCTTTTTCACCCAAAGATCCTCAAATGATTTTATTACGCATTTCATTCGCTTATAATGCCATACGAAGAATAATACAAAACGAGAATATTACAATGAGCAAATTGCCATTTACCTAGTTCATCTAACTTTTAATTACATTTATAAAAACTTTATTTATTCGAAAAACTAACCGGTTTAATGTATTAGTAAGCCGAAGCGTTTGAATTATGAAAGTTATATTAAATAAATAATGGAATATTGTGACAGAAACAAAATGTCAAAAATACCTTGCGGAATTACTTTGAAACGTAAACTTTTGATAAAAGTACGTTGGCTATTTTATTGAAAGAAGTATCTCAGGAAGTAAGGCCGGCGATAAATTTCATAAAAGTTTACCATAATTTATGTATATTCATACTTTTATACAAATTAATATAATTTATCGAACGAAAATACAGTTTCATTATATTTATCCTTCAGTCTAACTTATTATATTATTACATTGAATTGTTTTGCCGAGCTTTAATTATTTTATTCGACTATAACTATCGAAAGCTGAATTTCAACTAGTAGAGCCCGTATAATAGAAATTACATTATAACAAATGAAGTATAAAATAAACTCGTATCGTGATCCAATGATACAAATTCATCAAAGCTCGGGGTTATTAATATTATTTTTTTTTTTTTTTTAACACAAATAACATTAACAATTAAATGAAATATGCTTAACCCAGATATTCGATTTTTGCTTGATAAAAATAATGAATTTTTTATTCGCCATTGGTATGTTTAACTCTTATTTTAAATCCAAATATTTAGATTTAAATATGTTTTTCAGCAAATATGTATCCCTACCGCGTTCCTCAATTCCCCGATTGTAAAATTTTGCTAAAACTCAATGCACTCAATTAATGCTGCTTTATCATTGTGCTTCATAATTATATGTAAACAATTTTTCAATTACAATTATTCACATTTTAGCATGAAATGCACGATGACCTTGTAATAATGCATAACATTTCTTTCAATTCTATTCTAATAATCCTTCAATAGAAATTGATTATTTTCTCCATTCATAATGAATTGCTCGTACTTAAATGATATATCAGCATCAGAATTGCGTTATTGATCTATTGCACTTCATTAATACTATTAGATATTGATTTGTAATAGTTAACATTTAAACGTAGCCTCGGACAAACGCATATCTGCAATCTACATAAAATAATTTTGCAAAATAATAATTAACTTTGTTAAATTGCTCATTTCTAAATAGACTGCCGTAGTAATTATAAATATCATTTTCTCGACCGTATCCCCTTATCAAAGGAACCTAATATTCCTCGTGCATTGATAGTTAGTTGCCTTTCCATTTAGAGTGACATTCATCGATATGAATAATAAAAATAAATGTTAATTGTTACCGACCATAAACACGTATCAACGCATACGCATCTGCGAATTTCCCTATCAAACATATCCAACTTGTAATTAACAATTAATATAATACAATCAATGGTATTTCACCGTACTACCCATTGGTTCTGATATCACCACTATGATTGCACAATAATTTCTCACTCTTTCTCTCTCTCACACGCGCTCGCGCCCACCCACCCCCACACCAACACACAAAATACACATATATATTTACAAATATAGATTAATTGTAACATACCCTTCGTATTTGTTAAAGTTTGCAATTTAGTTTGCAAGAACATAGAGCAGAAGTGAGTGAGATAGAAGAGAGAGAGAGAGAGAGAGAGAGAGAGAGAGAACGAACGGGAGATTAACAATTTTCTCTTCCCCACAAGTTATTGAATATTGCTAAGAAAGTCTCACTCAGATGATTATAGATCTATTACTACTACTACTACTACTACTACTACTACTACTACTACTACTACTACTTTGTAATTGAGATATTACTTGATTTTATCATAGTCACATGGCAAGGTGCAATCTTATCCCACCGTACCTTTCAATTTGTAATTTATTTTGAATATATTTTTCATTCGATTGATCCTCTACTGGATGCCGCGGTTGATGAATACATGATTAAGCTCTGATATACATGTAATGATAGTGTAATATATGCCCCTATGTCATAAATGTCATTGAAATGAATGTGTGCACGCAAGTCACTTACATTCTTAATTGCTTCAAGAGCGATCATTTCCTGCACAATTCAACATGATATACGCACTCTATTTCAACAACATGTTTTTCCATTAATACGCTTTCATTTCTCTTATTAAGATCATTATTCTGCAATAACGAGGACATTTTTCAATAATAAAGTTGCATTGGAATTTATTTCGCTATCAATTTTGAATGTATAGAATTTTGTAAGGACATTTGAAATATTATATTCTTAGAATTTGTCATTATTTTTCAAATTCATTATCTATTATAATAAAAATTTTTATTTTAAAGTAATTATATGCAAAGCCACACTTGCTCAAATTCGTACAATTTAGGCTTATAAGATCGCACCATAAGATCTGAAGTTTAAAATTACAATAAATATCATCTTCCGAATGACAAAATATATTTAATAATTTAAGCTTCATTTATTATCAACGTAATTGATAATAATCAACATTGATGCATCTCTCTTTTTTTCTTTCTAATTATACTAATTAGTATTTTGAGTGTGCCAAAATTAACGTAATAAAATCGTTTTTATTAATATATAATTATTATTGCAGTTTTAATTTTAATTAATCTCTTATATTGTAAATGCAAATGGTAAAGTACATTAAATAATGAAATTTAATAATGATATACAAAATCCTTGATATAAAACACTTTTTAATATAATTATATTAATTAACATTACGCTTAATAATTATTATAATAACTTATACAATTAATTACTTTTTTAAGCTGTTAGCGATATTATATTAATATATTATATTTCAAATGTAAGGTTTATGCATCACAATAAGAGTAACAATTCTACTAGAGTAAACGTCTACAATTTATGTTTTATAATTTAATATATATTTTATCATACTAATTATGATTTACATGTAATTACACGTAATATCAAGTACATATTTTACTTATAACAATATAGGATAAAGTAGTTACGAAACAAGTAAAAGGAACCGACGTTATCAATCTCTTTTTTTTTTTTTTTTTTTTTCAAGATTCCTTAAAAAGTTCGACAACAACGACTCGACAGAAGAAAACGAAGGAAGAAAAAACAAAAGTATGACATAAATATTTCTGCACAAGTAAAAGGAATACATAATAATTTTAAAATTTACGAACATTCTTATCATTTTGTGTATAATCTCTAAAAAAAGAAAAAAGAAAAAAGAAAAAAAAAGGCAATGAAAGCCTACGATTTTCACTTGCCGTAAAATCTCGTCTTAATATCTACGCATAAGCGTGTGTCGTAAGCGTGCACACATAAGTGTATTCGTATAAGCGTGTGTCCGTGTTAAAATTTTAAAATTTACCTTCCGCCGACCAATAGGTAGCTGCTGTCTCTGAGCATGAGCCGAAAGTAGTCTGTGTGCGTCTCGTTACCAGTGAACCTGAATACATCTTCCGCGCCTGGGAACAAAAAAGCAAAAGATGGAAGAATGAAAAAACAGTTTTGTTACTTATTTTAAAAAGTGGAATTACTCTTCTCCGTATAATTAGCCTTTGTTTCTCTTTTTCCTGCTTAAAAAGTCTGTAACTTTCTTCCCTTACTTCCTTTTCTTTTTTTCGAGGTTATTTTATGCGGGGGAACAGCGTAGCCCTGATAAGAATTCCGAAGAGGTTGAAAA
Organism: Ceratosolen solmsi marchali; assembly: GCF_000503995.2. NCBI lineage: Eukaryota > Metazoa > Arthropoda > Insecta > Hymenoptera > Agaonidae > Ceratosolen > Ceratosolen solmsi. The sequence continues at coordinate 237,192 of NW_011948424.1, read as the reverse complement.
GAAAAAGGAAGGAGAAATGAGTTAATAATAAGTAACAACTTTTCGCCGAGATTGAAGAAGAGATGAAAGATCAAGTTAGAGAGTGGCGGGGAGAGAGAGAGAGAGACGAGAATGAGTTATTGAAAGCTTTATTTGTGTACTATGGAGGATTGCAGCAATTTTAAGGTATATGGGAGGAAAAGTATGGATGCACCTTGAGCCATTTTTCTTAATAAATGTATATTCAGATAATTAAGATGTATTTTAAAGATTTATGATTTATCAAACTTTCAAATTATATCATACTGCTTTATCAGTACAAATTTATATATATATATATATATATATATAGATATTTGTTTATTTTTTATTTTTGTATATTAATTATTTTATCTGTGATATAGTTGATTAGTTGGTTTAATTATCTTACGATTACAGTATTATTGACAATAATTTTACAGTAAATAACATTAATAAACAATTATCTACTTATATTATCTTTAAAATTTTAATAGTTTTTTTTAGTATAATTATAATATGTAATACGTAACATTGATTAACTTATAGACATCAAATACATTTTCGAAAAGAAAAAAAAAACTATAAAAATTTCTGGATGAAAAGTTTCATACAATTTGAATAATGATAATCGTCATTTATTCGGATCAAATAAAATTCGAAATTAGTAACTAATGATATTAGCAATAATAATACTATTTTAAGCATAACACACAAATGTCAATATTGAAATTCAATATCGATTTATCAGCTTAACATCAATTACTTCATTTCAATGTTAAATTTATCTTTAAATCTTACAATATAAATAATATGCTTATATTGAGTAATTATATATACATATTATATTATCAATTTAAATGTGTATTTATAAAAATATTTTCAATGTATTTGTAATAACTATAGTTATTAAGTGATGATGGCGAATATACACAAGATTAAATTGACGACTGATTCATTGTATGAAATATCGGGATATAGAGAAGACAATTAACATATCAATATTTATATTAGACTATGATGAATAATAAATATAATAATAAGAATAATTTATATTAATAATTTCTTGTTAAATAAATGAATAATCTTGTACTTGATAATTACCTATTAAAAATTTTTTAAATATATATATATATATATATATATTTGAAAAAAATCATCTGTTATGTAGACGTGAATGAAATTACTTCATTAAATAAATAAATATATACATATAAACTCAATTATATATTTATTATTTGAAATGTAATGTACTTAGTTTTATAACAGATGTATTTAGTTGTCTCGCAATTTTGTCAAAAGCAATAGTTAACCAAATCATATACTCGATTAAGAAATCAAATATTTAAAAATGTATCAACATGACATCTCTACGATATCAAATATGTAACATTCAACTAACTTCAAGTTGATGAATTGAAATAAGTAACATTTAACGCTCTTCGTTATTGTCTTCGACAGAAGGAAAGGTATTTTCACTTAATCCTATTTTCAATGATTGAGCAAATGTTTAGACAGTTGAATTTTTAAACCAAATCGTTCGCTGGTTTTAAAATAAAAAGTAATTAGTTCTTTAGAATTGTGAAAAGAATGTAATGGTGAATTGAAATGTAAGATATTTCAAATAATTGAGTTAAATATCTTGTAATAATGTGCTATAGTATTTTAAATATGTTCATCTCACTATGGAAATGAACATTAATATTTTTCCATATTTTAATGAATAATATTTCGATTTTTATGGAAAAGCCAGATATTCGAAAAATGTCAATATTAATTGATTGGATGTATTTTAAATATAAAATGAAAATTTAATTTACATATATATATATATATATATATATATATACGTATATATGAAAAATCAACGATATAAGTAGAATATGAAATCATAATTGTACATCATAATAATACATTATTAAATTAAATTTTTATTTAAAATTAAAAGACAAATTTACTTCCCATACTATCTATACTTTTAGGAATAGAATTGGGTGAAAAATATTTTTAATAACGTAAAAAAGGATGCACTAAAAGTCACAGTAACGAATGAATATTGCAGTTGAAATATATTGTCGCATTTAAATATAGGGACAACAAGAACAATTATTCTCTTGCGGATTTCATTTATACTTAACAACGCGTACGGCCATGAGCTTTTCGCCGCATCTAAAAGCTCGGTGGTCGAAAGCTTTCCGCCAAAGCCACCAAATTCACGTTCCTCCAACTGAGGTCGACTCCCTAAATAAAGGCAGACGAGGATCATCGATTGCTCATTAATGTATGCGTACAGTCTCAGATAATAAACAGTCAGAGCCAGACTACGCAGGCATTTAAGTACCGAACATAAAATTCCTCGCAATCGTTCGACAAGCCCGTGGAAAAAGATTTTCCCGGGCCTGGCCGTCGAATCGCATCCGTCGGGGCGACAAGCGTCGCTCGAGCCCACGGGCCGCATTCTACATTCGTTATCGCGAAATTAGCATGCGAATTTCGCACCACACCCCCGCGCGCATTACCCAAACCACGCCAGCATCATTAATCGGGATTTACGATGATTTGCAAGAGGGGATGCACGATCAAAACGCGAGCGTCAATCATCGGGCGGGGGTGTGGTGCGTGGGTGCGCGAGTCGTCAAAACGCGGCACCCACATGCCCGCACGCACATATCGAATTGAATGCCTGACGTGACTGGACTTCGACCGCGCCATTCGGCTTATCGCGGGAGCGTGCACGTGCGACTCTCGGTACAATGGAATTCAAGAGCGTCAATCGGTGATGAAATTTCAGAAGAGGAAAAAAGCCTTGGACGAGGCGACGTGAAGTTCGAGTGGGCAAGCAAATTTTCCTAATTGGTCTCTGGGGTTGCGAGGATACGTGATTGTTGCGAGCAGGAAAATTTCGCTTGCGATGGCGAGGGGCTGACTTTGTCTAGGCTAGGAAATCATATTTTGGACAAAATGTTGTGTTTCTGTGCTTTCGATCGTTTTTTTCTTCTTCTTCTTACTTTTTATGGTTTCTTTTACTTTACTCAAACATTGACGCACATCATTGGTTTCGAGCTATTAATATCAAGAGAGGCATTGTATTTTGTCAATATATTTTGCTTAACATTTACTTAAATACATGAGAAGTCATAAAAATCCCATCCTCTCTCATTCACTTAAATTAAGTTCATAAAACACTCATCTAAAATTCTTAATCAGATATGAAAAAAAAAAACAAAAAATAAAAAAAAAATAAAAAAAAATCATTACCTTGTTTTGAAAGAGACATATATTTATTCATTATTATAAAATAATTTAGTCTCTAATGACTATCAATAAATTATCAAAATTTTTATTATATAATTATACTGACATAATAAAACTTCAAAATCAGCAATGTAAACATAAATTTTCATAATCATTATATAAAAATGATTAGATAGAAACGATCGATTGTTTAATTCGAATATTTAATAGCTGCTTTCAAATTACAACTATCACTGTCTATTCGGTGAGAGGTCAAACCTCTAATGAATCAATTTTTCATGATAACTAAATCACTTTAGACAATTATTTTTTATAGATAATGTTTAAATTTTATAAATTCTTGAAAGATGCAGTAACTCGTAATTTAGCGCATTTATTTTAATTCACAACGACGAAACAATTGTATGTGTATGATAAATAAATCGAATCTCTCTGTAAATACAGGATTGGTGATTTAGTGAACCGAAGAGAGGCGAATCGACAGAATAGGTAAATGATCGAGAAAGAAAAACAATCATCATTCTAAGTGTCGCCAGTCGCCAAGTATTTAAAATTGTTTTTCCAGTTTGATTAGAATATATATGCTGAAAGATCAACAACAACGACAACAAAAATCAGTGAAATAAATGAAATTTATTCATTAATCATTGTTTCATAATAATAAAATAATAATTTATTTCTCTGATAATTGCAATGTCTTTTTGACTCCATTAGTCTTCAGTACGCGTAATATGATGTATTATTTAACTTAACGTCCATTGAAATCAATTCAAAAAGAAACAATAACAATAAATGGAGACTGTTGGTACAAACCAAAATTTTTATTTATTTTTCACAATATGAGCCATTGAATTTACAAAACCTCACGCAGAACATATTGCTATATATACATTGTAACAAGTACTTTAAACTTTTTATAACTATTATTTATGGCATTAGCATGTTATATACGTCACAACAACAAAATATTGACTGAGTATTGATAGGGTAAGAGAGCCGATGAAAAAAAGGAAATGTTTTACAAATACCGGATGCACTCCAGTTGTTGGTTTGTTCTACTTCCGTGCGTCCCTGTCTCTGTCACAATATTTTTTTTTTTTTTATTTTTGGCTTTTGCTTATCTCGTGGACGGCGGATAGCATAGTAACGCGAAACTTGGACATTTCGGTTCGTTACGCGGTTCACTGATTTTGTACATTTAACCATTGATTTAGCATTACACGAAACAATAATAAAACAATGTCAATTAAAATTATTTTTATATAAATTTATTTTTATTATTCATTACGAATATTTATGCGATAGTTTACAATAACAATTTTAGATTTAATAATTGAAAATAGAATTTTCGATTTCAATTTCTCGTACGTGACTTTTATTATGTACTTTATTATATCCCTAAATTGAAGCGTATTTCGTAATTTACAATAAACAAATACAGAACAATTCATATATAATGGCAACGATGTATCAACTATATATCTACATTATGTACTTTAAATAATTAAATGTAAATATTAATAAGATAGATAGTACTTATTCATAAAATCCCACCATTTTAATTTCCATAAATCAGTACTTTATTTATCATAAAGGTATGAATGACTTTAAAGCTTAAAATAACTATCGCCATAATCATATGTATCATTGTAATGATAGTGATATAAAAAAGTAAATTCAATAAAACGTGATTCTAGTGGTTTTAAGTAAAGTAAATTTATTTTAATAAGCAATATTTTTATTGGCAAGTAGTAATGACGTTATCACGTATTAGAACAACAATAAAAAATTATCGAGACTTAACTTTTTATTACTTTAACGGAATAAAATTTTATAGTTTTAATATAATGCTTGAATATTATAAGGTCAACATAAAAACATAAGCATTATGATAAATAGAGAGTGATTAAAACTATTTTGAATCATTTTACGATCGTTATTGATCGAATTATTACATGAGATACGGGATTATACATCAATTGACAACTTTATTATCAATTTGAATTGAAGTTTTATTAAAGTATTGCGTTTTACGTAAAACTTGCTAGTACGAAACAACCAGTCATGATATTTGTATATTATATTATAACGATATGACTGTGCATACCAACTGAAACTATTGACGATTAAGATTCTTTTTATTGTTTATTCTATGTAATTTAGAAAATACGAAAGAAGAGGAAAAACTTGTTCACTTTATTCCCATTAGCTCATGGACTCGAATACAACTTACCTTTTCACTTGTTAATTGTCAACTCCGTTTCAAATATGTGAGTTTGATTGAAACTGAATCTATTAGAAAAACAATAACCATTCAAATAAATTGTAGAAAGCATAAAAATCAAAATTACTTCACTCGCAGGTATCAGCGATTAAAAGAAACGTAGGAAATGAATTTTCTAATATTCACTAACACGTACGTGGACCGAATTACCTTTGAAATTAAAATCCCATTATCCGTTTGTACATCTCCATAAAACCAACGTTTTTTCCTCTTTTTCGTCAGAGACACCATCTCTTTCTTCTTTTATACGATGTGTGCATCGAGTCAGTCGACGAGCATTGAAAGAAAAATTCTCCCTTTTCTTTGCCACAGATATGTATACAGATCCACGGTGAAAACTTCGTCGTTCTCGGTCCATTCACCTAGTCTCTTACTCACACCCCCGCCCTTTTTTTTTTTTACGCAGACAATCAGACGTCGTCGAGGCGAAAACTCGTCACTTTCAGGACGGAAGGTCCGAGTCTCCTTTCTTTTCAACTTTTTCTCTCTCTCTCTCTCTCTCTCTCTCTCTCTCTCTCTCTCTTTCGACGAAGCTCTACAATTGTCGAAGTTTTCTTTTTTAAAATCGGATGTAACGATTTGTTTTTTAAAGGTATTTTTCCTCTCACGTTTTTTGCGACACGAGGGAAAGATTCTTTTAGTTGCAGTTTAAATGCCTTGTAGACAAAAGTGGCAGGGACTGTTACCGAGGCTCTGATGTTTTTAAATAAGCGATCTTGCGCCAACCGATGAGAAATACAAGATATTTTGCATGTGAATTCTTGAATTTTTTTTTTTTTTTTTTTTTTTTCTTGTCACTAACAGAAAAAGACGTTACTGAAAGTCAATTCGAGAGGATGTTTAATTTAAGTACTATTTTTCGACTTTCCGTGAATATCGATTTCCATTAATCGAAATTCATATAAATTCTATGGCCGACTCGGAAATAAATTTTCTTTTATCTCTACTTATTTCTCGTACTCGAGAATCCCTATAATTCTGTAGTATAATATGTTATTGTATTAAATAAATACAACGGTAAAATATCGCTGTGATTAAATATTACACGATTTTTCTAAAGTATAATAAAATGTTCTTATATAGTTAAGCTTTTGCTTGATATTCAAATTTAAAGATTAAAAATATCATTTCCGATACTGCTCGATAAATATGCTTCCTGATTGACAAAAGTTAATTAAAAGAGAATGAAAAATTGCCCTTCCAAACATAAAAATAACAATGAATATTCCAAAATAAATTACTTCGTTCAATAAAAAATTATTTAATACACATATATACGTATGTACATGTGGGTATGCGAAAGTACAACTTCAAGAAAGTATCAATAACGGATAGAATTATTTTCATTCGATTAATAATATTGATAGCGCATAAATTCATGTATTTGAAAATGTTTCTTTAGAGATATTATGATATTGCAAATGCTGAAATTTATGACACGGAAAATGAATTAAGTCGAATAAAACGCAAAAGGCGCGTCTTTTTCCCATCGCGTTCTTTTACTTTTCTAGAGTTTCCGAAACGTCTTGATTTCTTCATCATCGATTTCGTGATATAAAAGTAGACCGTCTGGGAGCGTCCTGCGATAGCTTTTGCAAGTGTATGAAAAATAGCTAGATGAATTGAAATCTTCACATTAATCTCGCAATTTTTAATATACCTCAACTGTTTATTAAAATTAAAGATCGCACGCTAAATTACGTAAGCTAAGTATTATTATTATTATTATTATTATTATTATTATTATTATTATTATAATAGGAGAATAATTTAAGAGGTCGAGAAAATTATTCAACGATATTTTCAAATTCAATTATTTATTCCGATATCATTGTCTCCGCATTATTAAATAATCATTATTGTTATACATATTTTATATTCCAAATAAGGAACTAAATTTTTATGAATAAAATATTTCTCAATAAATTAAATTAAATTTTTATATCATTGTTATAAATATAATTGCTTGGAGTTTTAATAAATTAGATGCAAGTATTTTATTTTCATATAAATCATTGCAAATGCTCAACTTAGAAATCTTACTACAAAACCATTCTCAACTTCACCGCGAAAAACTCCAACAAATAAAGTCGCTTGCTATCATTTTATCAGCCGCGTAGCAGAGATTCTCAAGTCAACATTGCTCGTACTTCAAATGAGTCTGTTCTCACAATACCAAGTAACTTGTATCTTGAACCGAAGAAATAAGGAGGGCAAATGGGAGGAGACACTAGAAAAAAGTCATGAGCAACTTACATTGAAGAGTTTGTCTCACCCCTCCCCCCCCGCCCCTCTTCCGTCGACCCAACCGCCAATTCCAGTGCCAACCGCGCTCTTATTCCGTCTAATTTATACTTGGGTGTATGTCGCCGAAGCAATGGTTGAAAAACTTTGCCGATTGCGGGACAAGTCCACCTAGACATGGACGCAAGCTAGTGTAAGCGTAGCTAAGGCCTTATTAACGTGGGAGAGTCGAATTGGCGGAAGCGAGTGCCCGAGAGAGGCAAAGAAAAGCGAGAGCAGCCTGCATCTGTTACCCACTTGCGGAGTATACGTAATGGCATCTGGGGAAAGATGATATACATTGTAAGAGCAAGGAGAAACATCAGCAACAGCATCTGCACCAGTGCTGCCACCGTCGCCTATACCAACACTACCACCAACACCGCCACCGCCACCACCATCATCAGTGACACCACTACCACTACGATTACCACTACCACCAGCAGCAACAGCAGCAGCAGCAGCAGCAGAAATGTTTTAGTACCATATCGACTTTCACGGTTTTACCTCCTTCGCTCTCTTCTTCCCATCTACTCATCCGCTCTCATTGCCGACCCCTCTCGCGCTCCGTCTTCCATCGATATACATTCCTATCTATTCCCGATAGCCTACGATAAGAATGCTGTCTCGTAAAGACTGCGGAATCATCTTATACCAGAAATGGAAAATCAGCTAAAAAAATGCGAGAAAAGAGAGAGAGAGAGAGAGAGAGAGAGAGAGAGAGAGAGACAGTGTGTGTGTGTGTGTGTAGGTGTGTAAAAACATACGATAAATAAAACTGGTCCTCCTTCTATCTTATTCATTTCAGTCATGAAGAAATTGTGTTTAACGATTATAAAATAACTTAAAGATTAAAAGTACTTCAAGATATTTATTTTATAAAAATTAATTTTCCTTAACACGTTCCCACATTTCAAAAAAATAAAGATAATGTTTATTGACTTTAGTTATTTCCGTCATGAGATCGATATTCTTCTGTAAAAGGAAATCATATTTCGTTTCACTAGTTTTATATAAATTCATATACGTCTAGCATAAAGCGAATTAGATTTTTAATATTAGATTTCAAAGTATATAAAATCATACTTACGGAAATAAATTCAATGAATTTATGTTTCCTATAGACTCATGAAAACAGAAATATAAAATTATGTAAAAATTAATTCTATTTCATCGTGGGAAATGAGATCTTAAAGGAAGATGTAACTACATTATGTTTCAGTATTTCTGATGAATTTTACAAGAAATTATAGGTTTATATTTACCTATTTACCTATTTACCTTACAAATTCATAAGTATGAATTGAAAATATCAAAGAGCATGTTAATATTACAATAATCAATTGTCAAATTAACAACTGAGAACACAAAATGGTATTTAAAAGGCATACTATATTAATGCCTAATAAATTCTATTCTCTTGCATAATTTTTATTATGAACTTTAATTTCTATTTTAACCGGTAAATTATTATGCTATCGGTGCATATAAGAAAAAAAAATCAAATATACTTACATTATGAAAATACATTCGGCTTCCTACAAAATAAGATACCGTCCAATCGATATCACATTTTTTGCTCTGGAATTATGAAATTTTAACACCAGCTGCTACACACGCACACGCGCACATGTCTCAGAACATACTAACGAGTTAAATAACTATATACATACAGCTACCAACGACTCAATGAGTAATTTGTAATTCGTTTATTTATAAAATTATTTTAAGTTAAATTGCGTTAAATTGCCAAAACTATTTTATATTGTTATAAATTACGCAATTACTGTTTAAAAGCTACCGTTTAATTTATCTCTACAACGAGCTTCAATTAAAGCTTCAAGTTATTTTGAATCTAATTGCTTATATAAAATGATATAGTGAAAACAATGGTTTTAATGTTTATACAATGGAACGGTATTCTATCTTTTCAATTCTTTAATTCATAGTATATTGCAAATAAAATTTTGCGGCTGCTGAATAAGAGCATGAACGTGTTGTCTCGATAGGTGAAGAATCTTAATGTCCCATTGAATATGACAATTTGTTGTAAAAATGAAAAAACGAAAAAATGAAAAAACGAAAAAACAAACAAATAAAAACTAATAAAAAAAAAAAAAAAAAAAAAAAAAAAAAAAAAAAGACTCGAAATTTCAGTCTCGTTAATTACGTCTAATATAAATTTCGCCTATTCTAAATTTTAATTTCCTAAATGAAATGAATTAATTACCAAAGCGAAATCCTCGCACAAACGTGCACGTAGATAAAACACCTTTATCTAATTGCCAAGCACCGACGCATATTTACCATTTTATAATACGAGGCAAGATTTTGAGAACCGCGATATTCTAACTTAAGCACATAATTAATGTTTAATAATGACACTTAATTATATTCGTGTATGGGGACAAAGTGTAAACCAAAGGACCATAATTAACGAAGTATTATTTTTTTAATTGAACGGCGAATGTCCCATTGTCATTGTCCGCCTCGTCCCTCCCTATTGCCGTATTTTCAAAAAGTAAATACGCCGACTCGTTAAGCATCGTCTCATCCTAACGGCAACCAACTGCGTGTCCATTCCCTCCATTTACCAGTCCATCTGGCGGCAATAATCAACGTCTCGGTCCTCGTTTCTTTTAATTCCTATGTTTAGATGCGAACCGCGACTCGTTAAAACCAAGTCATATCGTCCATAAAATCTGCTTGCACGTCGCCCACCACCCCCATCATACATTCTTTACAGCTCTCGGCTGCAGGTTTGTGGCATCCACTGCTGCAACGTGCGCACGTATCGATCGAGCAAAAGGAAACGGAGTGGAAAAGCTGAGGAACGGGGATTAAGTTCGTTCCCGGGGGTAGAGAAGAAACAAAGAGAGAGTGTACACGGACCGATGGGCAGACAAAGAGAGAGGGACAGTGTGGGATCGTGGAAGGGAGAGAGAGAGAGAGAGAGAGAGAGAGAGAATTGTGGGCCTGGAGGCACAGACCAGTAATATAAGGTTTTCTCTCTCTGACTGCCGCCTGCCTGTCTGCCTCAGTGTGCGTGTGCGCGCGCGGGCGTACGTGTAGTAGCCGTTGTAGTTGTAGCAGTAGTAGCAGTAGTAGTTGCAGTGGTAGTGGTTCTGGAAGTAATAGCAGTAGTAGCAGTTGTAATAGTAGTGGTAGTAGTAGTAGTGTTAGTAATAGCAGCAGCAGCAGCAGCAGTAGTAGTAGTAGTAGTAGTAGTAGTAGTAGTAGTAGTAGTAGTAGTAGTAGTAGTAGTAGTAGTAGTAGTAGTAGTAGTAGTAGTAGTAGTAGTAGTAGTAGTAGTTGTAGTAACAGCAGTAGTGGTAGTTATAGCAGTAGAGTAGTAGTAGGCCGGAGACGGAAAGATGATAGGGATGGGTAGAGACCGGTTGTAACAGCCACAGTTTCACGTGCCTCAGGATTTCTCGCGGAGCTCATTGCGTATGTGCGACGTCCTTACTGAATTATTACACTTGCAAACGCGATATCGCGAGCCGACCTCTGATTTCTCTCTCTCTCTCTCTCTCTCTCTCTCTCAATGTTTCTCTTTCTCCCTCCAATTTTTTATTATATTTGAAATGAATTGCACTCTTGTATAGTCGATCGGTTCTGCGCTTTCTTTTTTATAGAAACTGATTTTCTCAATATCCAGAAACGAAGCTACTGTTTTGTGTTGCAAATGTCATCGGTGTCTTATTTATTACTTTCTCAAGTATCTTTTATATTTTACAATCTATATTGCGTGATAATAAAATAAACTCCAACTTATGTATCGTTGTATCGACGTACTTGTGGAAATATGCAAGATAAACAATTTTATATTCTATAAGATTTAAACTAAGCGAAAAATGTCTGAGCATACGAATTTAACAGAAAAATATTACCCCATTATTATAACACTTAATGTAAGAAGAAAATTGATCAAACTTAATCAAACCGTAAAATTCTATATCACATAACGTACATAGAATTTTATGGAATTTATTCATATGTATATGCATATGATGCGCATGCGCGCGTATGTGTGCGTATGCGTGTATATGTGTGTGCGCACAGAACCGCCCTTAAATATAAATAGATAGTCATATATATATATATATATATATATAATTGAAATAATGTCTTAAGTGTGTATTTATTGAATATCTGTAATAAAATATTAATACTATTATAGAATATAAAAAGGGGATATTAATTTATTATGAAACGGAAACTTATTTGAAAAAAAAAAAAAAATCAATCTTGAAATAACGATAGGACTCGATGATAAAAGTAATGATTTCAAATAATAAGATAATATGAAAATTTTTCTATTTACATATAATTGACTATTTTTTAAGTATATAACCTGTCCCATATCATATATATAACATTTTCAATAAAATAATTATAAACGTGCTGAAAATAAAGTTGAATGTTACCAAGTCTAAAATTTTAGTTTAAATGCGAAGTTCCATTAAATTCCAAAAATTATAATATTTCAATAATTAATTCTTACGAGTTTCATGTCAAAGTTGATCTGGATCGTGCTATTGTAAATAAACTTAGATTGTTTGAAAATGGGCAAAATTGCATTTTAATACTTAATATTTAATGTTATTATTTCATTATTGTACAATGAAAATCAAAGTTCAAAGACTAAATATGTATTGGTTTTATTTTTTTTACTTTTTCAGGTGAAATATACTATATAACTCGTTTCAATCGCAATTATTTTATCTTTGGACGGTTATTGCAATGGGAAGTGTCGTATTATTATTATTATTATTATCCAGCCACATTTAGCACGGAGTCTGTATTTTAATAAAACGTTTTACACAACTTTAACGAGCACGTGTGTAAAAGCCAATACTTTTGTCGAAACAAGCGATTCTACCGTACGGTAATATTCCATAGGCAAACTTCTTTCGAAGGAAAACACTTTGGAAACATGTCCGCGCTGAGTCATACTTATTCGACTGCGTCCCGCATCCATCGTCAACACGATGAGTCTCACAGTCGGCTTGTCCGAGATGCTGCTAGAGACGCTCTTGGCCTACCCTCGTCAGGGGAATCCCATACGAAATCGTCGAAATGCCTTTTGTTCGAGCTGAAATTTCCACGTGGTCCATCACGTCATCACACCCCCGTAATCTCTCAGCTCTCTCAGCTCTCTCAGCTCTCTCAGCTCTCTCAGCTCTCTCAGCTCTCTCAGCTCTCTCAGCTCTCTCAGCTCTCTCAGCTCTCTCAGCTCTCTCAGCTCTCTCAGCTCTCTCAGCTCTCTCTCTCTCTCTCTCTCTCTCAGCTCTCTCAGCTCTCTCAGGTCTCTCAACTCTCTCAGCTCTCTCAGCTCTCTCAGCTCTCTCAGCTCTCTCAGCTCTCTCTCTCTCTCACTCTCTCTCTCTCTCTCGATGCCTCTTTGTAACTTAGAGAATTAGTGAACATTTAGAATACCGGCTCTTCTTCCGAATGTGGCTAGAATTGTTGGAAGTTTATGATTAAAAGTGTTAATTGCGATGGAATTATATGTATTATGTCGGAGGATAAATTAAGTAATTAATTAAATAAGTTTGAGTTACGGGACGTGGAATAATTAAGCACAGAGAGAATTGAGCCACTCTCACTGTTTTGAATATATATTTTATTTAAATTAGTTTATTTTAGAGATTCTACGTTGCTACCTGCAAGTATTTTCAAAGCCACTATACTTCAAGCGCGTGACAAAAACTAAGAAAAACTTAATTTTCCAACAGCTTTAAGGGTTTTCGTGAAAATTTCTTACTAAATAATCAATGGAAAAAGTCTTCCTGTTAATCTAATTAGCAAATTATTATCAATGTAGAAAGTTGCAATTAAATAATAAAGCTCCAAGTCTTTATTATTAATATTATATAAGCAGGCATTTGAAAAATTGACAGTTTTTTTTTTTTTTTTTTTTTTTTTTATTAGCTTGAATACACTATATTCATCATCATTAATGTTTGAACGCCAATTGGGTAATTTTTTAAACTAATTGTAATATCGTAATATAAGCTGCGAATTGGAGAATAATAATGGATTGCCCCTTTTTATTAATATTAGAATTTTCGTTCTGTAAATTTAGGTAAAAAGTTTGACAAAAACATACAACATAGAATTACATTGAATGGGTAATTAATCGTTCTATAATCCGTTTAATTTTCATATTATTTTACTAAATACTTGCTCAGCTGAATATTATAAATAAAACTTTAAGATGATAAACTTTTTAGAAAATTTAAACGAAATATTATCTTCAAAACTGAAATGTATCTTCAGAATACGATTAACTTAAATAACGAATTAGAAACATCGAAACAATTTATTTGCATAATTTATTCGGTCGTTGTTGAGATTAGTATATCGATCCGTAACCGTAAGTAATAAGCATGACGGGTCAAATAGCGATTAGAAAAATAGAAGATAAAATATAAATTTTTACAATCTATAATCAATGTCTAATCATCAATGTCGAGTTATAAACACATTGAACAAGTTAAATCTTGTTTTATTGATAATCGTCAAGATATGTGCGTGCGCATAGGCGTTTACGCTGCCACAGACTATGAAATACTCATGAAACAACGAAGCTTCTATTTAGATTATTGTTGCACTTGGTAATAAATAAATAAATGCAAGACGGCTGAATAACGTAGGGGAATTAAGTAAAAATTTCGTACTCGTATATTCGAGTTTTAGAACGTTATAACTAAGCATATAAAGCATCAATTTTCTATGGCACTTTTCGAAATATTTTCCATATTGTCTATGTGCGAGCCTTTGCGTTATTTTTGAATAATTTGTAACGAGAGTTTTTCGTTAATCCATCGAGTAATTAACTAAATGAGTAATTAACGAAAAACTCATTAATTATTTTTTGGGATAAAGTTCTTAATTGGGAGAGACGATCGGCTTTGGAAAGTAATTTTCTTTTACATCAACACATCCTTGAGACTTGTTTAATCATCGTTTCAATTAAGTAATGCACATTACGAATAACGGCCTATAACATCAGTACACAGCATTAAAACCAGGACAATAATGTTTATTCCTGTAGGTTGAAGTACGAGAAACTTTCTAGATACAAAAAGTCTTCCCCACACTTTATAATTCTCGGCTTGGCTACATCGATGCCAAACCATGAATATGTTACAAATTAATAACGCAATTAATATTAATGACTGCAATGAATAACTGCATAAGAGCGTATAAACCAGATGGACCGAGCCTCTCGTAATTACATATATAAACAAGTCGTTCATTTCATTTATAATTCAGAAATTACGAAATAATTTTCATCGGGAGATCAAAAGCATCTCCCACTACTACATACAAAAGCACGTGAGTAGGCTCGCGATCACTTGTTCTGCCAGCCAGTAGAGGGCTTTCGAAAAAGGCTGGGCAAAGGCCGCGTTTTAAAAATTACAGGGAAATGCACTTGGACGCTTGCCCTTGTCGAATTAATGGCGCATCGGGATTTAGCGAATGTCATTAAAAAAAAAAATAAATAAATAAATAAATAAAATAAAAAAATAAATAAATAAATAATAATAATAAAAATAAATAAAACAATATAATAAAAGGGCACGTGCGCGACGGCCGTGCTAACCAGAATATATATCACACTCGTGCCGTCCACTTATTCTAATCCATTATTTTTTAACGCTCAGCCAGGCAAATAGGCTCCGTTCACACTTCGACTACTGTTTTTTAACCCTTTCCTTTAACCATCTGGATTTATGTGCACCAGCAGTAGCAGCATCAAACCACCCCCGTCAATCTCTCTCTCTCTCTCTCTCTCTCTCTCTCTCTCTCTCTCTCTCTCTCTCTCTCTCTCCCCAGACTGACGCTACTCTCGTAGCTTGCAAATTCTCTTGCCGTTTAAAACAAGTGCACCGATGATTAAAATTGTGCGATGCACATTTCGCGACTCTTTATTAGACGGTTAATTAATTACAATTTAATTAAACTGGGATTATTTCTGGACTTGATTAATGAATTGTAAAAATGTTTTGCATGCGCACACCTTCGCAAATATTGTATTGGAATTTATGTTTTTTCGGCACATTATTCGCTGTCACTATAGATGTATTTAATTTATCCATCTGCTTTTGTTCGTTACTTCTACAACGACTCTTTTTAACGTTAAATATTTTGATTTATCGTTTAATTCTATTAATAATGCCACTCAAGTTTTGTAAAGCCGTGTATGGAAAAATAGACTCATCATGACCAATCAATTTGTATTTGACAGAAATTGTAAGGACGCGAGGCAGGCATTTTTAAATCACTTTTAATCTTCCGTCAAATATAATTCTGCATATTTATTTTGTATTATTACGTTGCCAAAATTCTGATTTTTTTTTTACTCCATTTTTCTCACTAAACTCATTATCCAAAATTTTATTAATTACGTAGAAATCGAGCAAAAATTAATCATGAAAATTATATTTTCGCATAATAACCGAATAAACGGTATTTTCAAAGACAATCGTCCAAGTCATAATTAATATTACAATAAATCATAAAATACATTATATACATTTAAAATACACTGAATATTCCAATTGAACAATTAATCGATCTTACTCTCTCTCTCTCTCTCTCTCTCTCTCTCTCTCTCTCTCTCTTTCGCAGTTTAATACCATTCGAGGATATTGCAAATTCGTTGGTGAATAGTATTTTACGCAAAGGGCTTAATTGTCAATTTCTTCATTTTTATTTACATTTTAATAAATATTTAGAAAATTATTCATTAAATTAAATCACAAAATTGAAATATAAATGCTATAATTATCAATGACATTGGTACTATTAACATTTTACAGCATTTGATGCCTCGCGATTCAAATAATCAATTTATTATCGATATTATTGCATTAGTTTCACAAATTTCCTATAAATTAAGTATAAATCATTCGAAAGAAATAAATATAATGTCAAATGTCTGACAAATATTCGATATTAATAATAAATTTATCTTAAAGCTATTAAATCTTAAAAATTTTGATAGTTTCAATTACATATCGCACGATTGACATATCGTGCATCATTAGCTTGTACGAAACTAAATTACTCTGACTGAAAGTAAGTAGTGACTGAAGATAAGTAGTGGTAAAAAATTTCATCGAACACTTATTAAGAATGACATATCTCTTAATTTGAGTGAAGAAAATTTCACCGAGTTTCCTCGATAATTAGGTAAAAACATGATATTATAAGGTACGAAGACACTTTTATAATGTAAGCGATGCTCGTTTCAACAAAATTAGAAGCTACAAAATCTCCACCTCCGGCACAAATTGCACTCCCATTTCAGTGGACTCAATCTCTTTTTCCAAGTGAAATGCTCCTCACAAAAAGCGGTTTACGAGGGTACATTTACGAAACAGTTCACCACACTTTTTGACATTGGCAATTTGCTTTCCTCTCACAAGTGAAATTCTCTGCAATCTCTTTTCCATGCCGTGGCTATCTCATTCAAGCTACAAAATGTTTGTCCCTCGCGCTAGTTTCATAGAGACATTCACAGTAGTCAAAACGCCCGTAAAGCAAAGCTAATGAACACAGCTACCTCCCCCTCAAAGCTCTCTACTTTCTTATCCTATATACCCCTCCTCCCATCGTCTCGCTCATTTAACATTGGCGATGATAAAGCTGTCATATATACGTCGGCATCTGCTTTTACGAGCCTACCCGAGCGTACGAGAGGACGCGCAAAAATTCCCGCTCGAGAGGAAAGCTTTAACATGTTCCCGACCTCGTACTTTCTTCAATTAAAAGCCAAACTCACGGGCTCGCAGTTTCAACTTATTAGCCAAACACGAGTTGCGCACTGTTTCACTCCCTCCTCAGCCTCTTCCCACCTCTCCCCCACCACCCACGCACAAACCCTCCTGTCCTCCCACTTTCCAGCCCATTCCATCCAGCACATCATATTACTAAAGACTTTATTCGATGGTTTTCAGAAGAGTGGCTCCAAGTCCGCAGAATGTGGGACATTCGTCATTACGAGTCGGCCACACATTACTAGAGATTCCCCCGAGAGTTCACAAACTGGATTGTGCTCGCGCGTTGCGCCACGGCTTATACATCGCGACGCTTTCTCACAAACAAACACAATTGAAGCAAACGAACAACGTTTCCACTGCACTTTTCCAAACTAATGTTGAAAATAACGATTATTACTTCTTCATTTACATATTGCTTTTACTTACCGAATTATTAATGCAAGTTATCGTTGTGGAATTAGCTCGGCTACCAATTTCACCTTACAACCATTAAAGTAAAAGTGTTAAATTTGCTTATTTGCACTTAAATATGCTTTATTTAAATAATCATTTAATATGTAAATATCGTTTTACTTAAACAATTGTTTAACATGTAAATAAACTTTTCTCAATGCAGTGGAAAGTTTCGATACAACTTTTCTAATGGGGAAAATTTTTTTTCAAGTTCGAAGATTATTCGGCGAGAGCTTACTTGACATAATAAGTTGAATAATTTTAAATTCAAAATGGCTATTACATGAAGGACTCATATGAAATGCTACTCTAGTGAAAAATATCATCACTTGAACGGAACTCTCTTCGAGTGAAATTTAAAAATCTTAAATTTAACAAGAATGCTCGAGGTATTTACAAGGCCTGATAATGATATGAAAATTTAATTTCACCAAATATTTTCATTTCTCGCCAAATTTAATTTTCACACCATGAGACGAAGGAACGACGGATAATTAATTCTTGCGTATAAAGCCGCTCCACTTGTAACATAATCATGTTATATTTCATTCTTTCTTTTTTTTGTTTCTTGCAATTTTCGCGTCTCCATAAATCGAGCAGCGCACGTTTACGCGACACTAAATAACCTTTGACATAAACTGCTAATAATCCAGTAAATATTAGTATCACGCAAGAAGCACCAAGTTGATTGCATAATCGATATCACTATACAGCCGTCCGAGACTGATGAGCACGAAATAAGAAGACGAGACAGCAGCTCTTGGGCTTTACTTATCCTGACGGCAAGAGAGAAAGGAAATATACGAAAGACGCTTCACTGATTTTTCCTCGAGACGTCGGGACCCTCTCGAGGCGGAAAGCGGAAAAAAGGCAATTGCGAGGGATGCCCCTTAATTCCCGTGGATGGCCTAGATCGATGAGAAACACAGACGTAGGCTCACATACAGAGAGCCAGGTAGACAGACACGCGATTTCGCCAGGGAAAACAAAGCCCGTCGACGATTCAACCAATCAAGCTCCGTTCTCAATTTTTATTTTCACTGCCGCTTTGCTTGTTGAGATCGAGCTTTCAAGTGAGACGAAAGTAGGCAAGAGCTAACAATTACTTTATACTCGGCAAATGATAATGTATAATGCGCTCGAGGGACGAGGCTGCCCGATAACGACTGATTGTTAAAGAGTTGACTTTTGTAAATTTACAAAATAAACGCACTGACAAGATAGTAGTACTATAAAGTAAGGAGTACCGAGCGACGTCGCACGTTGCGTATACACAATTACACGTCTCCATTACAGTCATTATAAAATTAAATAGTTCTACCCGACGTAATTCGTTAAAATTCAAATTAGACTGTGTGTGCAATTAATACGTGCTTAGTTGGAGTAGAAAAAAAAAAAAAAAACAAATTAAAACTCGAACAC
The DNA here is from genome assembly GCF_000503995.2 of Ceratosolen solmsi marchali. Classification (NCBI taxonomy): domain Eukaryota; kingdom Metazoa; phylum Arthropoda; class Insecta; order Hymenoptera; family Agaonidae; genus Ceratosolen; species Ceratosolen solmsi. The sequence continues at coordinate 217,701 of NW_011948424.1, read as the reverse complement.
TTAAAAGTTATGGTATATTTTTTACGCAATTTTTGTAATTTAAACATTAAAGAATATGAAGTCTGGATTTTTCTTGGCATTCAACAAATGCAAAGTGGTAAATGGTTTTTTTTTCTCTTTTCCCTTTTTCAGCCCTTTCTTTTTTCTTCTTCATTTTTCGCTTAGAGAAATGTTTAAATTTAAAATAGCGTATTTGAAGTAAAATAGTAAAATATTTACCGACAGCTTAACAAAAAGCCGTATTTATAAATGCATTTTTTTTTTACAAAGCAAAATAAGAAACAATAATAAAATTAGTTCGATAATTTAACGGCTTAAATGCATAAATTAAATGCAGCGGCAAAATTGTGACGAGTGAGTATGAAAATATTATAACAATTTCTCAAATACTTATCATTTATTTCTATTCGCGCCGCCGACATGTATAATATATATCAATTAAACTGACGGCACGGCAGTCTGCATTTAATGCTCCTACATTAAATGAAATATCTTTATACGTGATCGATGACATTGGAATATTTTTTGGGCGCGACACATTGTTCAAATTAAGCGTTAATTTGGAGTTTTGTTTTTTGGCAGAAAATTAAGAAATTCGAATGAAACAAAGTCAGCCCCAATGATAGAGACGTTTTGAAAAATATTTGATAAATATGAATTTTTAATCGATCATCATAATAACAATCATAATATGTCGTATTCGAATACAAAATAATCACTGTCAATTATTATCTAATCTTATCCCTCAATTTTGAATAAAACAAGTCGAGCATTACCTTTAGTTTTTCATTTATTATTGATTTATTGATATTATTTATTTTTTTTATTCTTTTTTTGTTCTTTTACCAAACGATAAGTAGCAAGGAAGATAGCCACAATTGATATAAATGCCCATTCAAGATTCAGTTGACGCAAAACATGCAGTAACAATCTGGAAAGTAGAGGCGTAAAGCTAAAGTAGAACGACAGCACTCATGATCACGGCGAAGAGGTCGGAAAATAAGTGAATAAAAGATTCAGTGGCTTTCTTCGTGTCAAGGCTCGGAGGACGCGCGCGGCAAAACGTAAATAAAAGCAAGCGAGGTAAAGGAAGAAAGCCCGCGGGAGTAAGATTACCGAGCGCGCGCGCGCACGCGCGCGCACACACACACACACACACACACACACACACACACACACACACACACACACACACACACA
>NW_011948424.1:165939-216350 GCF_000503995.2 Ceratosolen solmsi marchali | reverse complement strand
GCGCGCGCGCACGCGCGCGCTCACACACACACACACACACACACACACACACACACACACACACACACACACACACACAAAAAAAGCAAATATTCGCGGATCGAGTTAACTTTACTTTACTTTACTTTACTTTGCCTCGGCGTCTGCGGTAAGACCGCATAAAGGTGCAGCTGCCGGAGGGAGACATAACGAGGGCCGAGTGGACGACGACGACGACGACCGGGAAAAGGAAGCAATACGTGCGTCGTTTTGCGAATTGCCATATTGCGTTGGTCCATCCCGGATCTCGTGCACGTACAGCTGTTTAGCGTTAGATGCACGCGGGCTATAAAGAAATGAAGCTACGAGGTGAATTTCGCAATGCCACAGTCTCCGGATGAGAATTAGAATTGAATGGCTTGATTTATTTAGGGAGGGGGAAGGTGGTAAGGGGAGGAGGAAGCGAAGCGGTAACAAGACGAGACGAGACTCCGTACATTTTTTTCTTCGTCCCGCTTCTCTTCTATTTTCTTCTTCATCTTTTTCTTTCTTTACTAAATTCTTCGTGAAACTGGAGCGTGCATTTATCATACGCGGAGAGCGCGAAGGAAGTTCAAACGCGACTGGAGTTAGCCCGATCATTATGCGGAAGATATATGGGTTGATACGTGTACACGTAGCATTGCAAGTTAGAAGCAAACTTTATTATAAAAGCAGGGACTTTCGATGCTTCATCATTGAGATCGAATCGCGGTAAGACAGCCTTGCATAATACACGCTTTAAAACAAATCCAAATTTAAAGATAACGTGACCTACATACGTGGGGGGATTAGGGGGGGGGGAGGGGCTGGAGTCGGGCTATATTATTACGCTCATATTATTAAATTACGGGAGCTCGAAGGCCAAACATCTTCGCGGCAAAGAGATTAATTCTATGCGAAGGGCAAGCACCGAGGAAGGTCTCACGTTATTTTGTTCTTCCCTCCGTTCAACAAAATTCGTTATCCGGCTGTAGCGCGCCTGCCGGAATTAAAAGTTCTCGTAGGTATCTCGCTTTAAGAGCAGCTGCCCGTCCGTAATTCCGCCGATGAAATTTCTCGCGCGACCTCGTCGTCGCAACTCCCAATCCACCTATACGTGCTCTTGCCATCCCATTGAATTCTATCGCTCAACACACGTATGCATTGACGGAGAAGCGTCTCCGTCTTCCGGAATCCGCGTGCTAGTTTCGCTAGCTTGCGGAAGCTTGAGTGTGGCAAAGACCGGGGCGAGGGAGTGGGGTGGGAGGGAGATAAGTGAAAACGATAAGCCGAGGAGAATGGCGAGTAATCAATGATACGTGCAAACAGAATCAAATAGAGGTAAAGGGCTGGAGGGAAAGGTATAGGACGGCGTCCTCTTTATGCGCCTCCCTACATTTTTTTGTTTATACCGAGTATACGGCAGTGGATAAGCCCAAGTAAAGAAAAAGTAATTAAAAGGACGAATGTAGAAATAGATGAGAAACGTGAGCTAAGGGATTTTAGTTTATCGCCAAAGTCCTTCTCCGATCTTATTATGATAATTATATCGTAATGATTAACTTTGGTCGGTTAAATGTTGTTGTGCAAATATATATGTAAGATGAAAATTTTTTTCTTTAGAATTTTTTTTTTTTTTTTTTTTTTTTTTTTTTTTTTTTTTTTTTTTTTATAAATGTTATCGAATACGCACATAACGACATTCGAGGCCAAATCAGACGCGTTCGGATTAATGGACGCGTGTATATGTAATGGGAATCCATATATACTACTATCTTTCCTTATTTTATATTCACCAGCGTTCAATAGAATACTAATTATCGTAATATACAATTCTATAATAACGATACGTGTGTAGCGATTCCATGTGGTATAGCAACACGCTAATAAGTATTCACGTGCGTTAGGAATTCCAATAGCGGACATTACGCTTGAAAAATGCTCTAGTTAATTACAATATATGACGAGACATCGATTACATTTTAAAATTGATATACTATGCTCTAAATGAAAATCAATTGGAAAGTTGGATGGCACGAGCGACCGTTATAAATAATTAAATCCATTACGATTCCTATTACTACATCGAGGGAGATATTTGAGAGGGGAGAGAGAGACTGTGCGTCGCTACTTGTGCTACATGGATAATAAATTATAATTAATTTAATTGAAAAAGAAGAAGAAGTAGATGAAGAAGAAAAAAGTCATATAAAAGTTAGTTATGAAAAATTCAAATAAAACTACTCTATTTTTATATTTTACTACGATAAAGTAAATAATCATAAGCTTGTCGTTTATTCGAGCGATCTCAAATAAAAATAACAAGTTTTATAAATCGAAAACAGATAGCTAATAAATCACTGGCATGTGTGATACACTAAATAAAAGCACATTATGACCGAATTGCCATTTTAACGTAAAGTACGTGCTTAAAATCAAGAGACGCCGACCATTTGGACTCGATGCAATCGGTAAAAAAAAAAAACAAACATCTACATACATAAATTTATACGCCACGAGCACAAAAAGTTGAAAAATAAAAACAATGAATCGAGCTTATTTACTTCTTATGGTACTGCACTAACGAGTATGAAAATTTACTGGGTCAACCATTCAACTTACATTCAATAACGAGCCATTGACATAAAAAAGTGTGACAAAAAAATAGATGATAATGGTGGTAGAGTTTGAAATATTGTGGAAAAATAAAATACATTATGTACAAAGCAATACAGGTCTGGCACATCACCGTCACAGCGCACAGAACAAAAAGCAAAGAAGAAAATATAATCCTGGAGAAACGAGCTCCAACACTCTACCTCCCTCCACCTCCTCATCCGCATCTCCTTTTTCCTAAGTATTTTCATGTATCAACAGTGTGGAACTTCCTAAACAGCATCGGCTAAAAAAAAAAAAAAAAAAAAAAAAAAAAAAAAAAATACGATGCGCGGAAGATGCGCGTGACGGCGTTAAAAGCAGAAGAAAAAGAGATAAGTAGGAGTGGGTTGAAAGAGAGCTATACGAAGTTACCGTATCCCGGGATATTACGTATCGGGTAGGTAAGTGGATTTCTCGCGTCGGTACATTCGCGTAACATAGTATTGCACTCCCCTCGTGTTAGCTCGCGAAAGATCCCCTCTAAATTGAGCCATCCAGCGAGTATCGCGCGAGTGGAAGTAGACTCTCGCCTCACCACCACCACCCCCACCCCCCAAAATCACCCGATCACCCCGTCACCGTCTGTCTCTCGCTCACGCTCTCTCGTGCTACAGTATGCCCGGCAGCTGGATAGAACGATACTAAGCTCAAAAGGGTGTTATCTATTTATTTATTGGTTTGGCCGAGCTCGAGCTCCGTATAGATAGCAGAGTTTGCTCGTACACGCGGCCTAATCCTTAAAACGTTCGGCGATTTTCATGGGAGCTAATCGACGATGGAATAACCAAGATAGACGGGAGCAAAATAGTACTTGAGTTAATAAAAAGAAGAAGGAAAAAAAAAAAAAAAAAAAAAAAAAAAAAAAAAAAAAAAAAAAAAAAAGAGTAGAAGGAGAAAAAAAGCCCACTTCTTTTTCCCTTTTATTTTCTCCACTAGTGCAAACTCGACTTAACTTTTTCATAATTAAGATAATGATTTAGAAGCAACTTTTCGCTTAACCTTCCTTCGGATATATTTCTTACGCTGAATTTCGAAAAGTCTTATTACTATCGGCTTACGATAGATTTATTGATATTAAATTAGATATTAAACTTCTTTGTTTATAATCTCGCTGGGGTTAAGGAATAAACGCGCTCTAAAACTACGTTGCACAGAAGAATAACGAAAATAAATATTGAAGATTAATGCTCGATTGGATCTGAAAAAGCATATAGTTGTAAGGCAGAGTCGGTAGGAGGTAGTTTTAAGTTAATTTATTAGTGAAAATGCAAACTCGTGTAAATAGACATAAATTCAAACATTGAGAAAAATAAAATAATCGCTCGCCACGAAGATGAGCATGGAAAGAAATTCAATATTTTAAGAATATATTATCACTTTGATTAAATAAATAATCTCTCTGTATTTTCGCGAATCCTTAATCACAATCGTTCTAATCAAAATAATAATTTTCACGGGGAATGTTGATTTAACGTTCAGAGCACCCAGTACCACCACTATCTATCCGAAAAACTGAATTTAATTACACGGTCCATTGAATAATGGTAATTGCATTTTTGAGCTTCACGACTGATCGAGTTTGATCGATGAAGCAATTTTGATCCAACGAGTTTATTTCTTTAAAATAAATATAATTTGACATGCTAAAATTATATAGCTAAATCTATAAGACTTTCGGATAAAAAATTTTAACTTTTGTGAAGTATTTATATTTGCAACGAAATCTTCAATCACTTTATAAAATTATGCAAATCTAGGCCTTCTGTAATCTTTAATGGTGTTTTTTAATATTTTTCACGATATTAATTTCACTCGCGATATCCAAGTAGTTTAATAAGCTATAAATAATTCGTCATTTTTTAAAAAAATTTACCAACTTTTCTTTTACCGCGCACGGCCATATTGCTAAAGGCAAGAGAGAGAGAGAGAGCTTTTACATTGTATTTTACCAACGAATTCGGACTACAATTATACGCCGTCCGTACGTCCGTCTCTTTGAAAATGCCAAATACGCCGAGGGAAAGTTTCCTTGTTCTTAAAAAATCTTTTCTCTCTCTCTCTCTCTCTCTCTCTCTCTCTCATTTAACCGAATACTTTAAACGTACTCGTTCGCGTTTTAAATTCTTACTTCCTCGTTATGCAGTTGTTGAAGCAAGCGTATACCAACCAACATATTTTATTATATTTTTCTCGTCAAATTCATGTCTTTTTGAAAATAACATCCAGCTGGTAATTATTAATGACGTTTAAATCAGCTTCGGTTTAATCCTCCCCCTATGCTATCTATAAAACTATACACTATATAGTTTATTATTTCGATTTTGCATATAAGTTTGTTTTTTTGTAGCCAGGTGGAGTTAATGTAAATAAGGGAAAATCTAATCAGATGAATAACAAAAGTAAAAACATTACAACATAGAATTTGATCGCAGTCATATATTAATGAAAGATTATTCGCAGAAGATTGAATAATTAATTCATTGTTCGATACGATTAGACTCGTATGGTCGCACTTTGCAAATATCAAACACGTAGGGGTTAAATGTTTTAGTAGCCTAGTTATTAGTTCTTGGAACGATAAATTTTTAGAAAGTGAAAAAAAGTATGGAATATTCTTTCTATGCTTCATCTCGAAAAAGAGTCTTAATTAATCGAAATGAAGGCGGCGGTCGTTACTTCAAAGTGACTGAATAGAAATATTTCAAGTATGAAAATTAGATACGAACAATGGCGTGCTCGAATTTGTCAATGTTCTATACGTATATTTACAGACGTATGTGTTTATGTATATGTATATGTACATTTATACGTATACGTATATGTAGATATATATATATATATATATATATATATATATATATATATATATATATATATATACAGACGGGAATTGATAGGAAAAATCGGTAATGATTTCACTCGACTATATAGCTGCAAGCATTGATAGGGAATAAATTTTTCAACAAATGTTACGCAAATACGGCCTCCTAATAAATTGAAATAAAAAATGACATTCTTTCAGAGGAATGCTAAAAATACCTCAAGAACAAGCCATACATTTTTCTAAAAATTCATCAGCGAATATTATCAAGTGAAATTAATTTTTAACCTTCGCTTTTATCCCGTCCCTATAAAAAAAATCGTGAAATTTTTGGGTCTACCACGGCATCCCCCGACTGCATTATATTTGCGTCAGCGACCGGAACATTTATTTTCGTCGCTTAACCGTTCATTCTCTCAGTTTTTTCTTTCTTTTTTTTTCTTTTTTTTCTCTTTTTTTTTTCTTTTTTCATTTTTTTTTCTTTTTTTTTATCGCCTCGTCGTGCCATTCATATGATCGCTCGATATTCAACCGAGCAAATATAACTCTCTTGCATATAACGAAGTTGCACGCACACGGGGCCACGCGAAGCAGTAAAAACCAAAAGTACCGAGGACAGAGACGTGGCCTAACACAATGGATTATTATCCACGAATCCGCGAATTCACTGGGCGATTCGTTCCGGCCAGTTTCAGGCGAGTAACATACCTAAAAACAAAGTTCTCGCTTATGTATATAAATTTATCGTTTAATTTATTGTATGTAAATTTCACGTATCGAACATCGTATGTATGATTCGGCCGTTTTTCCGATGCTCTTATATTCGAGCACAAATAGTTTAAAATAATATTGATCGTCACTTTTCACTTTTTGCTCGATTATCGTGAGTGATAGAGGAGCCGGGCGGCGGGAGGGTGGGAGGGAGGGAGAGGTAAAAGAAACACATAGCTTTATAAAATAAAGTTAAATTATTTAGAAACTGTTTTATTAATATGCTCAACTTTAATATATTCCTCTGGCATGTGAATCGAAGAACTTTTAAGGCGATTGAACATACGCATCAAAGTCTGCAGTTTAATCATTTGTACAAGTCGATTTTAATCATATCCAATACATAGATGAGCTTCATTCTCGGAATATCGTTTTATTACATTACGAATTCAAAGTATTCTGTCCAATCGCGTTGATAATTAATCATAATTCGCTTTCTCGGGATTTATAGGATTTTTTCGTAAAATTATATAAGTCGGACAACATTTTCCCACGCAGTCGATATTATTTCGCTTAAAGTTTTGTTGACGTAGGATATTTCTGGCTGATGGTTTTAAATTACTCGTCAACGTTTATCGAACTATCAACTTTTCATATTCAGTATATAGAAAATATAGTATCGTTAACACTAAATTATAATAATGCAGTCAGGATAAAAATAAATATGATATTAAAATTATTCTCCTATTGATTTTTAAAAATCTATATTTTGTGACAGTTGTTTTATCGAGTTCTTGAATATTCACAATTCAACATTATTTTTGAATAAAATTACCTCTGATCGATGAGCTGAAAAATGAGCTTTTCATATTCTTTAGAATTAACGTTGAATATTAAAAATATTATCTGTCAAAAGTAGATGAAAATTTTTTTTAATAATATTTATCTTTGAATGAAATACCGAAAAATAAATTGTATGTTTAGCGGATTGAAAAATATTCTGTTTTATTCAATAATTACACGTGCTGACTTAAAAAAAAACTATTATATATCTTTTTACATTCAACCGTCCAACGATTTATATCAGAGATTATCTTTGAAAATGCTCAAGAGCAAAGCCATGTGAATAGTATGAAGCATATATAATGAATTCTATTCATTAGCGACAGTGTGACGCATAAAAGAAGAATGGATTCTTTATGTCGGGGGATGCGTCATAAGAATGAATCAATTAGATAAAAAACTTTGATTGATAAATGTCAGTAATATGCATTCGTTAGATTTTTAACAGTTAATGGAGTAATTGATTTAGGGATATTTTATTTGACGTAGGGTAATCGTGAATAACTGAGATTTATAGTTTTCGCGCACAAGCATATACTTTAAAAATCACAAACGCACGCGTGCAAACGCACTCGCACACTACCCTACAATCCCCCTCCCCCCGCACCCTCTCCCCGCCACCCGCCCACACGCGCGCACACACGCACACGCACACCAAAACCAGATGTACTACGCTATTATATTAAGGAAAACGTATCTTTCAATAAAAAATTTATTTCAATAGTGACTTTAAATAATTTCATATTTTCTTATTTTCATATTTTATATTCTATATTTTATTTTTTATATTTTATATTTAAATGTTTTTTCTTTTTTTTTTTTTTTTTAATATACACCGTTGTTAAATTAAAACAGTATTTATGTACGTCTTAATTAAATAAAAAGTTTATTTACAGTAAAACAAAATATATAGAAAACAAAATTTGAATATTAAAATATTTGAATTTAGAGTCACGAAAATCAAAGTTATAGAATGGAAAATGCTTCTAATTTCAATATATGAAAATTTGAATATTCAAATGTTACAAATGTTACAAATTTGAGTCATGTTTGAAATGTTACAAATGTGGTAGCTATTACACTTAGCATTACCGTACATTTATTACTGCAAATTCTTCAGTTAGTTTTTTATTTCACAATTGTGTAAAATATATTTCATTTTTTTTTCTTCAAATATTCTTAAACTAGAAGTGGAAAGAATACGCATACTTGAATAACAAAAGCTGATTTTACAATTGTGTACTATAATTTTGCTATTTTTTTAAGAAAGGAATTCTGAGATGAAATGTATACGTGTGTGTACTTACACGCGCGCACGCACACCCACACGAATATACGAATGGATTTTAGAAATTTTTAAAATTAAATAAAACGAGTTCTCCTTAAAAATTGCATAACTTTTCAAAACAATAAGTTTTTGAAATATTTAACATTTAATTGCATTACGCACTATAATTATCCATTGCTGTAAGAAAGAAATCAATTGTCATTTAAGTACTTTATAGCACGTTAGATCAATGATATTTGTTCCCGCGAACTGTATGTTATCTAACAAATGCTTCATTTAAATTGTATGAAAACTTTAATTATAATACATATAAAAAGATGATTTTTACGCAAGCGCAGGAAGTACATTAAGAAAAGTCCATTATCGCGTAATTTTACGTCGTATATTGAAGTAAAATTGTTTTATCCTAGCTTGACACGGAATACGTAATAGATGAACAAATTTTACTACGCCAATGAAAAATAGAAATTTCAAATTGAATAACTCGCGTCCCATAACAATTGCACCGCCTGTGATTGATATTGGCCATAAAAGATTACCTAAGATCTCTCGGTGCCCTTGAATTTTTAACATACTTATACGGAGCCGTAAAAAGTATAACACCCGTTATATGACGCGTACGCTCACCGATAAAACAATACCAATGCCTTTTAAGGGCCTGAATGCCCGCGTACGGGATGCACTCGTAAAAGGCCCTCGCGTACGTACACGCGCTGCCATTAAACGGCATATTTCTCGAGGTGAGAGAGACGGTATGCGTCTACACGCTGTATAACCAACTGCATTAAATTTCACATAAAATGACGTATTGTCTCGCGTCGAATTTTCATTGTCCCCTGCCCCCGTATTTAACGATCTACATACTTGGCTCATAGACATTGCGCTGAGATACCGATTAATAGGCACCGCCCTTTCTGTTTATTATTATTACTTATTGATAAAGCACGGGTGCCGCGCTCCTACTTTTTCTTTTTTTTTTTTTGTTTTTATAATACCAACTCGCTCTCTTAGCCGAAGCCAATCGCGGATTGATTTTGTTGGGAGAGTCGATGTCAGCTGACGGCTCTCGATTTCGAAATACATTGCCAAGGGAAAGCTATGATGCACTATGTGTTTATGCTATGTGATGCATAGCGATCGAAAAAGTGAAGTTGTTAGCCGACACGCGGGAAAATCTTCTCGAGCGAATATGTTTTTTCAAAGGCCTGCTCAGCTTTATGAATTTTAAAATAATAATTCGAGACGCGTATCTGGGTCAGAAAGCATCTGAATAAGTGAAGATAAAGTTACTTCTTTGTGCCATAAAGGTCGGATACTTTTATAATCTATCTATAAACAGAATGAATGGAATACAAAGTATGAGTCGAGACGCATAAGATTTAATAAAGTCGAGGCAACTTTGTTTGAGCATGTTTGTGTAACTCTATCAAAGGAATACATACGCTGTACTTTCCTTAATTTTAAGTTAGCTGTCGGTTAAAATAGTAATGCCAAAATTTATATTCACCATTAATTTGTTCGTTCATTAAAGAATCATGTATTCCTTAAACATTTATCAATCAATAGTAGTAATAGTAGGATTGAGAATAAAATTCGAATAAAAGTTAAAAACTTTAAGAATATCAAGTCTCTTGGATACATTAAAATTACTAATTAGTTATATGAACAAACAAAATTGGCAAATATTGCCATTAGAAACTCACGTGTTTATGATGTTATTTTGAAAATCCTACAAGAAAAATAATATAATAGTATAATATAATATTATAGAAAAATACCGAAACTGCATTTTATTTCACTAAACGCAGATATTTTGAAAATATTTTCATTCGCAGAATATTTGAGAGAACAGAGCTTCATCTATGCAATTTCAGATATCTAAAATGTAAACTTAATACATTTTATAAATAAGATAAAGCCTTAAATTAAACTCCGCCGCAACCTAATAATATAGTAAGTTTCCCTCCGTACGTTTAATTAATGTTCACTACTATCGCTTGGAACTCTTCCCAGTACAAATACCAATACGTCATCTCATAAAATGCTTAAAATACAAAAACTTTTGCATACAAATTAATCTATTTCAATGAATTTTTTAATTAATTTGTACCGTAGATTCAAACTTTTACTTACTGTTTGAAAACTTATATTTAATAAAGAACTTTGTTTATCCTTATAAAACTGAAGTGGAAACAACAGGTGAACATTTGTAATGCAAATTAATAGAGTGTACTATAAAATAATAAATTTGCATTCGTAAGTTGATATTAGAATTGTGATACCTTAAAAACGGGAAATTGACATTATGTATACATTTAGTCGGTGTTTTTATCATATTTAAGTACATAATCGACTCAACCATCGTAAAATATTGTACAACTTTTTAAATTCATAATCTTAACTAAAATAAATACGTAAAATATTGTTGAATATCTTAATTTCATAGGTTCGTTAACATCATTCGTGAACATAACGTCCATTTCTTATTGTTATCGTCAAAATTTTAACAATATTTCCATCAATCGTAAGAAAAAAAATTTGAATTCAATGTAAATTACGATCGATTGTATGTCTCAATTCAAATTTATGCCCAGTTAATTACCTTAATCCCCAGCATTGACGCAGCATTTTACAAACCGAACCTTACGATCATCCCCATTATCTACTGTGCCCAGCATCCGATCCGAATGGAAAGTATCCAAAGGTCAAGTTAATGATGTCGCGGATCTCAACCGTACGACAACCACAATGTAGCGCAAGCCGCACACATAACTGGAAACCGGAAGAGCATAGGCTGAACGATTACAGCGGTCCGCTCTCTGCGGTTGCAATTAAACAGAAACGCTCTTTCCACGTATGTGCGTGCACATATGCGCAGAGCAAGTGCACGTAGCGTAGCCTTTGAGCGGTCAGGCTTGCACCCAATGTACCGTCGTCCCCGAGTGAACCTCGTCGAGGTCGTCTAGGAAGCTTGAATTCCCGCCGGCTTCTGCTAAACTTTATCCGGATTTTCGAAAAAAAACTTCTCCGGTTTCTTGCCGCTGTGACGACAAGGATACGAGAGGCTCTGTTTACTTTAACCGGGTCTCATGGGCGTTGGATAATCGCCTTAGTCGCTACTAGCCGGGAGAAAATGGCATTGTAATCGAAAACACGTAGCTACGATTATGTTTCAATCCATTATGTTTCAATTAAGTTACTGTGCCAGTCGGCATAATGCAATTGACGACTTTGATTGAGCTCTCATAATTTTATTAAGCTAGTGAACTTCTTAATAGAAAGATCAACGTCGATTTGTAATGGTTATTTCAATTTTAAAAAATTATTAAATAATAAAGATGGTATTATAATTTTCATGGAAATGCTCATCTCGTAAATATTACGGACGAAAGAGGGCTAATGCTTTTACAAATTCATTAATAAAACAACAACGACGACAATAAATGGATAGCCAATATCGTTCATTAAAACGTAAATATTTATTTTTTTCGAATAATGCGCGGTATTTTTCAACATATTAAAACAAAATAGAATAAAAGAATTATATATTTCTAATACTTTGAAATTTTCGTTGATATATAAAGTTTCACAATTATAATACTATTTACGTTAAAAATTACTGAAAACTTTACGTTAACAATTTTTTTTTTGATATTATTATTTATAAAAAGAAAAATGATTGTATAAGTTTTCGTACCTTCTTTACGTATTTCAAATATAAAATGTCTTTTAAGATTTATCGAAGCGTTCGAAGTTTCTGTACAATACATTTGCATTGTCATTTTGTTACTCTTATTGACAATAGAAACATGATGTTATATAACAGTATAAGGAAGCTATTTATTACATTTGAATTGCTCTGGTTTTTGCAATAGTTGTACGAAAAATTAATACAAAAGATTCAACAAATAATAAAAATAATATTATCTTTCATAATGTTCAAGGTATATCATAACCTTTTGTATTTTAAATTATAGATAAAATTGTAAATATATATAATAAACATATGATATATATATATATTTTGGTATATAACTAGGCATAATTATTTTTATACTTACGTACTGCGTATGAAATAAATAAAATTGTCGAACCAATAAACTTACCAAAAACAAAAACAAAACGTAATCATGAATTACATACTCGCACGCACCCGTGTGGCTCGCGCGCACACACACACACACACACACACACACGCACACACACGCACGCACACACACACGCACACATATATATACATATATATGTATATCTCTGTATAGCTGTGTACGTGCGTGTGCGTGTATATATTGAGATGTATGGATTTTTAAAAGATGTATTTATTTATTGACAAAAATTTCAAACCCATCGTTATAAGAAAATTCATTATTTTAAAAATAAGAAAAACAGCATCAATCGATATCATCGTTCATTTTAAGTAAATGTCATTGACGGTCTACCCAATTTTCCAATCAATAATTTTCCTATCAAATTAATAACACAATTAATTTTCCGCAACACAAGGAATTTCAAAACAAAAGATAAGAGGAAAAGAAGCCGACGAACAGGTTTGACGCGTTGACAAGCGAAGCCGTGGGGTGAAAGGCGAGTATCGACGTTAATGAGACACTCGTCATCTGGGAGACGCGCAACTTTAACGAAACGAATGTCTTATCGGAACGCAAAGAAATAGACGACAGAGTGAAAGGGAGTGAGAGAAGCGTTTGTTTGCCAGCCGCCGGAGGCAGCAGTAAAATTGCAAAAACGTCAGGTCGGACGATTTTATGCGCGGGCGCGATAAGGACTGCAGCCGGCAGCCAAGACGTTGATGGACGCGCAAATAATATTTCGGGATAATTAATGTTCTCGGTGCTTCGTTCGCGCATATCCCTCTTTTATTTTAAAGGTCTCGAGGTTTACGGATTCTCTCTCGCAAATCTAAAGAAACAAGCTTCGTCCTTTTCCTTCGTTTTGAGCTATTTTCTCCTTTCCGTGGTTGTACAAGTTTTGTCGGGAGGATGGAAGAAGAGATGTTCCATCGAGAAAAAAAGGCACCATTATTTGTTTGGAAGGAAAGCATTTCTGTTGATCTGGTATACATGTTTCCACTAAAACGTAATAATTTGCGACAGAATTACATGGAAATTTCGTTAGGATAAAATACTGCAATTGAAAAATCTCTTTTCAAACGAAATGCTGAAAAAAATAAGAAAAAAAAAAAAAAAAAAAAAAAAAAAAAAAAAAAAAAAAAATAAGAAAAAAAAGTGATTTTTTTATTTTAAACTGTTATATTGTCACTAAGTAAATCTTTATTATGTACAAATAATATTACGAATTTAAGAATTTGAATTAAAAATTCAAAAACGTGCTGTCGCATGTTTCACAACCATTTTATAACAATCGTTAATATTATATATATAATAATGTTCATAATATATAAATATTTCAAGATTAATGGACATATTTAACATATAAATTATCCAATTTAAATGATAAATATACTTTTTATTTTCATTTTCGTTTGTTTAATTAATTTTTCTTTATTTATTCTTTTTCTTTTCGCATTTTTTCTCGTAATTCGCTCGATAAACATCGACATATAGTAATCGATAATAATGCTTACAATGCTTTATAAATCTCTTACACAATGTATTAACAAAGTTAGGAAATATATACAGCGGCATAACTTTCTATTTTAATGAGATAATAAAGTACCCGAAACTCGATACACGTTGGGATGAACATATTAGCGTCCTTAATGCACAGAAAGGAGATAGAAGTATCCGTAGCGTGTATCAATTCTATAATCAAAATAGAAAAGATGTAATAAAATTTAAAAACTGTATAGCTGAATCGCGACGCAAATAATAAACGATAAGAAAGACCATGTAATAAACGACCCATAAACTTTATTTACATAAGAATCCCGTTTGAGCGAAAAAAGCGAGACATATAGCGAATCCAACAATACGTGCTACACGGCGCATAAATAAACAAAGGCCGCAGAAACGAGCCGCAACGTCGACAAAAAGTCCGGCACGTCGTTTTAATTTTAAATTCGACCAAAAAGCCACGTGGGCGTGAAGAGGAGAAAGGAAAAAGGCGAAGGGAAGCTCAGGTACACGCTCGGTTTTACTCTTTTATTAACCCGTAAGGGAGCCACTCGTGCGTAGGTCGAACAGATAAACGAAGGGCCAATAGGATTGCGAATATTTTGATGAAAGATTCGAAAACGGAAGAAGCCTTGCGTATCGCATTGGCGAATATTTTATGCGTACTGCTGATTACCTAACCACATACTCACGTTCAATTAAATTTACCCAAGTTACCACCTAAGTTTATCAAGATTCCGTTATTTACATCAAAAGTGTCCTGCTTATGCTAACGACGCGCGCGTATTAAACACTTGTTCCATAGATTCCATGTACTACTATACGAATTAAGCATACTAAAAGGTTTCCCATAACGACGCATTGCATCTTCGAATCGCTTGTCGTTTCTTTTTTACTTTCTCGCACTCGTTGCTAGTTAATAACATATTAAGATTGTCAATTGGTACTAGTTGAAATTGGCTTTAAAAAAATTAAATTATTGTTTATTAAATTCAGCAAAAGAGCGATTTTTTAAAAGCAGACACTAGAGTAAGTAATGTTTGATATTATGAGAATAATGTTTATTTTTAGTAATGAGACAAATAAAATTGAACTTATTTTCTAAATAATTTACATAGTATATGTTGGACTCTTTAAGTTGTTAATGCTTTGATTACGGGACGAGATGGGATAGACTTTACAGATCAAAACAAAAAAAAGTCAAATTTTATATTGATACAATGAATATAAATTTAATAAAAATATATACCGAAAATATTATATATGTATTCTATAAAAATATTCTAAAAACGGTAGCGAATAAACTCCATGAACTGAATACAGAAATGGAATAAATTTATGATAAAGATTGTAGGAAATTATTAGTAAATATTAACTAATTTTAAATAGAGTAAATAATGATGATAATTTTTTCATTAAAAAGCACCATTGATATGATTGAAATGTTTGGTAACGAATTTCCCTTGAAAGCCAAGTTTATATGCTGCTTGTCGGCTACATTCGTGTATGGTATTCATTCACCTCATAAGCTAATTACGCTAACATAATATAGTCATTACCACTTTTGAGATTTGAATTGAAAGCTAAACAATAAACAATCGACGAATTTATGTACAAGCACAATCAGACAAAAGCTTTAAAATGAAATCTCGTTATTTAAAAAAAAAAAAAAAAAAATGACAAGGTGCTTTATTTAAAGAAAACCCGATCCATTACGATCACGAATCCATGTACGCACACCCTAAATTATTCTATGAAAACCCACTTATTAGGATAATTAGCCGAAGATGTATTTATGAAATCTAATGAAACGAACGTTAAAGCGGGCATTGATAAGAGAAAATATCCATTATTAGTTTTTTCCTCGATTCGCATGCAAAGCGTATAATATACACTATGTAAAGAAAACTTTAATGGAAAGAAACAAACGTCAGTTATTTTTAATAAATTATGTTTGAAATGAATTTCCACAAAATAGTAATTTTGTGCGAAGAAAAATGTAAATGTACGTGTATGTTTTTCTTGTATGTAAGATATATTCAAATATGTAAATATACTACGTTTGAAAAATTTTAATACCTAAATTATTATGAAAATACATGTGCATGTGTTCATAGTCCCAGGTAAACGAGTAATTTATATTGAAATGAATCTTTCCAGTTCAATTGCGAACTAGTCATAACTGTATAATGAATCATTATTTATATTAAGAAATCTTGTATTTTATCGGAATTCTTGAGTACGATAAAAACTTTCACAAGCAATGAAAATTTTCGTTGTTGCACATTTTATTGTTCATATAAAATTGTATAAAATATAGGTTATATTTTTATAATTCCATATGATGACATAAAGTTTTACATATAGTATCGTATAATTCGCATTAAAGTATAATATTAATTGAAGAATAATTTGAATTCTTAATATTCCTGATATAAATATTTAAAAATAACAAATGTACAAATAGCTTTCTCAGTAATTAAAGAAAACTAATTCTAATCTAACCTCAACTTTTTTTTAAAGTTTCAATGAAGTTTGAAACTTTTCCGATAATTCCTTTCTCACAACACATGAAACTGCTTTTTACTTCATTTAAAAAAAAAAAAAAATAATAAAAAAAAACGAGAAAAAAAATAATGTAGAAGACGAACAGTAATATAAAGTGAAAAACACCAACAAAGTATCTGAATATAACATTAAAAGAATAAAATATATTTCTTAGACATCCAAGTGGCTTCCTACCATGTAAAATACTTGTGTCTTTTATCTTTTGTTTTTTAATAGTTAAGGAAGACGTTTAAGTATTATCAGATATACGCACGCAGGCATACAAAATTAAATAATTCATTAGAACGTTAGAACATTAGACGAAATTAATATTTCATACTTTACTAAATGCAAACTATTCATTTAATTGAATGCCAACTACTGTATTTTCATTTTTATTCCTAAAATTAATCGCTATTTTATGGAATATACACAATAATATTAGAATAATGACTTACTATAAGAATGTCGATTGATTATTAAAATTACTTGACCAAAATTTTATACAATTACATTTTCTTAATTTTACGATTTATTTATGCTCAACTAAGTGTATTATTTAAATTATTACTCAAATGTAATAAAATATATTTATAAGTTTATCGATATTTTAGTTAGTATAGTGCCAAATAACATTAACTATAACTGTATTTACATTTACGGGCTAAAGTCTAAATTCCTTTATATAACAGATATTTTATTAAAGTTTTTGCGCCTCCTAAAATTTATTCATATATTTTATTCATTGCATATTTGTTGCATATTAATTAATTTTAAATTCGCTAAAAGGAAATATTGTATGTATAATATTTACTTTAATTAATGAAATCCATTTACATAATATAATTTTATCAAACAATAGATAATTTATGATAAATATTAAAAATTGATCACCTATTTTTAAAATTATAAAAGTAATTTCATGTATTTATTTAATGTATCTTATTGACATTATTGCATATGCTTTCATATAATTTGAAATAACAAAAATGAAGATATGGGTAGATAAAGGTTTTCTGCAAACTTCCTACTTTAACGAGGAAAAAGAAGCAATTTATGCAGTTAAAAGATAAAATGCATTTAAGAATTGATATATGTTTAGTATATTTAGAGAAACTTAGAATGAATGCAGTTAATCTATCATTTTGATGAGAAATTGTTAAAATGGCGAGTTTTATTTCCAATGAACTCGTCGTTGTTTATAAATGTAAAATAATACCGAAACATTTTATCGGGGAATTTTGGAAACCTGACAAATTTTGTATCTATCCAGCCAAATCTCTGAAATCTGTCAATATCGATCGGTCGATTATACTATTAATTTAGTCTTCATAATGTTTTAATCTTAATTCAACCCTAAGTAAAACAGATCTTAAATGAATTTTATTACTAAGCTTAATAGATCAATTTTCGCCAAAGATCTATTATCATCAAATAGGCCAATATTCGTTATATTCAAAGAAAAATAACATTCAAGGCTCATTTTATTCAAATCCTCAATTATGATAAATTTTGAAACTTCTTCTGAGATTAATATAATGAGAAAAATTCCAAACGACAGTCTGAAAATCTTGTTAATACTAATATTTCAGAGAGGATTTTCAAAAATAATTCTAACTTCCATCGATGATTTCAGCAGCATCGTTCGAATATTGCTAATACACGAACTTGAAAATAATAAGGCGAGTTTTTTTTTTTTTTTTTTTTAACATGAATTTCACTAATTAATAGCGAATACTTGAGTGCTTTGTATTTGGCATAAGTGCGCTTTATAATTATCAATTCTTATTTTTCTCAAATAAATACTCGCCAATCGAACTATTCACCTCCTCAAAACACATACTAAGATAACAACGCCTATTCTCATTAAAGAAGAGCCAATAAGAAGAGAGGCCGACGTCATTCAGCTACCCACCCCTTTTACCACATTACTTACGTAATCCCCAACGAATGATCGATCTTCTCTTAAAAATCTTCCGTGCCCAAGCGAGCGCACAGCACATTATCTCTCAAAGTCCCGCATCCTCCGGTTGCCAAGGTGGCTCCGAAATTTCAGCCGCCACCTCCCCTCCCACCAGTGCCACCGGAGGCCCAACATTGTCCCGGCAACGTCATTGTCAGTCGTGCACAGCTCGCATCCGGGTACTTAGTCGCATTTGCCTCGTACCTCTCTGTCCATTACATGGGGTGCCGGCGACATAGGCCGCGGCGCGAGCATCGATCGCCTCCTAATGTACGGGGGTCGCGCACACGTGCGCTAATGCAACCTTCCTGAATTAAAGAGTCGATAAGCCCTATCGGGATGCCGCCTCCGTCCCATCCCTCCCATCGCCCCTCGGCAACCTATTGGGCGTCCGCCGGACGCGGTCTCGCTGATACGAGAGACAAAGGGCCGAAATTATCGTCGACGCGGTCTGGCGCGACATGGACTTGGAACTTTCGCCTGTTTTACAGGTATCGCTACAGCCAGGCGCACCGGAAGATCGGAGACTGTCCCGATCTAGTCATGAAATTGTTTTCATGGGTATTTCAATATTCAAACGATTGTCATTCTCATTACTGCGCTCGTTTACTAAGCTGAGGCGACCGGGTGCGTCGTATTGCGCGCTTCGTTATGATGGAGGCATTTGCCATGTTTAAACCTGTGAAATATCGAACGACAATCGATCTGCGAGAAACCGATTTCGCTAATATTAATAATGCCATACGACTAACTCTCTTTTGTCTCACAAACACAGCGATCTCAATTTTAAAATCTAATGGAACTTTTCGTACATAAGCCAATTGCGTGCGAGCAATCTCAGTATTGATCAAAGTATACGGTACCTACTTTCGTAAAAAAGGACATAAAAAGTCGATCAATAGTGATCGACGTATTCAAGTGAGGATGATTTTTACGCAAAAAGTATACCTTTGGAAAAATCTATGAATGTTTGTTTTTATGCTAATGGTTTTGCAATTGTCTTTTTAAAATGAGCCAACATTTTGGCAAATTCAAACGTCATATAATAATGAGAAAGATAATATCTTTGTTTTTAAATACTTCAGTGATAATATGACTTATTAGTAAATCTTCGGTTTCCTTGACTTTTGAAAATACATCGTAATTTCATTACTTATTTTATTTTCACTATCGACGTTTGTCATAGCAATAGGTTTCTCCAATCTAATTAATGTATTTGAACTCTTCTTGATAATTGACAGATTTGAATAAAATAAATGGCGGTATATCACTATAATCCCAAACATCCTTTAACAGAATAATAATGCTCCATATCGTAATAAATTAATTATATTTTAATATATTAGAGCTGCAAACCATTTTTTGTTTTAGTAATAATAATTTATGTATTTTTAACTCCTTTCAATACATATCTATTTCTATTTCTATCTACTTTTACAATTCATTCCTAATGTTAATAGTCAATTTATATAAAGTAGTAGAATAATAAATATATTGCGGTTTATACTTAAAAAAATAATTATATTGATTATCAGTTTATACGTATTTATCTTATATAGTTTTTTCATATTTCATTCGTTTCTCGCATATAGAACATCAAATTCAAATATTTATATTCTTCTTCTATATTTTTATACAATTACAATTTTATAATTGTATTATTAATAATATAATTAATATAATAATTTAATGTAATAATATAATTGTAATATTTAATATACAAAAGATTTAATTATATCTGTTTAAAGGCCAGATTGTTCGTATTATTATATCTTTTTTTTTCTTTAACGATTAAGCTCTAATATTTCAAACATTTTGTTTATAATT
Organism: Ceratosolen solmsi marchali; assembly: GCF_000503995.2. Lineage (NCBI taxonomy): Eukaryota > Metazoa > Arthropoda > Insecta > Hymenoptera > Agaonidae > Ceratosolen > Ceratosolen solmsi. Next base: position 196,101 of record NW_011948424.1, on the reverse strand, counting down.
TTAACGTGAAATTCTTAATTAGACAATTTTTTAATGTAAGTAATTTGATAAAACAATATGCAAATTATTAGTTATATTCTAATATAACCACTATGCAGAACTGAGTTTCTCACAATTTTACAGTTCTACCATTCGCATTATTATGCTTCAAAATTCCAAAAAAATTATTAATTTAAACATATAATAAGAATTAGGCGTACAGAAAATAATCATCGAGTAACGATTGTGATATTTATAATATTCGACAAAAAAAAAAAATTTTGTTTATATATACATCGACATTCATTTACTTTAATCTACAAAACTATTATTTTAATGGAATAGAAATTATTTTACAATCTTTGAAGATAGTACAATTCATTTAATGATTTTTTCTTTTTATTTAAATTAGCGTTTATCTTTATAATGCAAACAATATTTCATTTCCTTCTGAAATTCCTAATATTATCGGAATATCTTCCATAAATAAATATTAGACTACAATTCCTTCTTCTTATAACTCGCCAGCCCTTAATGAGAAATATTAAAATTCGAATTATGCAGAAAATATATGAACATCGAGAACCTGATGTTCGAAAAACTCCGATTTATCCGAGTATTGCAAATCATCTGAAAACTATTAAAGACTTATCAACGAAATTCATGGATTATCGACGGTCATTAAGCTAAATGCGTAAAACATTTTAATATCTATAGGTTATACGACAATAGGATTCATATCAACTGAAATCCTATTACTAGATAATTGAAGCAATTGAAACGTAAAACTAATCGCACTTTGTTCAGCTTTAAGATAAAAAACTTTAAAAAATCGAACCATCATTTTACAATGTTAATAAGAAAAATACAATAAAAATAAGTAAACAATTTAGAAGTATGTAATCATCTAAGATAGTTAATTAATAACTAAAGCCTTATGATAATTATTATTAACATTTTATTTGAAATATGTACAATGGGGATTTTATGATTTTGACAAATCATTAATAAAAAAATAAATAAATAAATAAAAAAAATAAATAAATAAATAAAAATGAATAAATAAATAATTATTATTTATAGTATATCTAAAATAATAATTTATTAAATTTATGTTCAAAATTCTTTATATTCCTCGTTCAAATAATTAAGCCCGGCACAATAAGTATGATTCTTAGACGAGATAAGTGACCTAATTGGACAAAATATAATGGATTAAATTTAAAAGATTAAAGTGTTAAGAGTGCGCTCGTAATCGTCTTATATACATTGAGGGGGGGGGGAGAAGCTTTTAAATTTACGAAAGGAAGATTCGTCTCCGAGTTGAAGAAAGTGTTAAGGTTCTGCCAATTTTGAACTATCCATCGCATCGTTGAACGACGCTTCCACTACATTTGAAATATCTTTTTTTATCTTTCGTTCTCACAATAGCGTCACGTATTTAAATGAAATTCTCCATGCTAAGATAATATTTTCAATTTACTCTCTCATAAAGCGAATGAGTCAGAAACGCTTAAAAGTACTTTCCCTCCACGAATGGGTATATTGCGCGATTTCGGGTGACTTGCCTTCTAAATTCCCTCCATGTGGACATCCATTAAACGAGCAAAGTTCTTGTAACAGGCCGGGACCAAAAAAAAAAAAAAAAATACAGCGACAAAGTCGGTCGCAGTGACAAGAGAAAAGAGAAAAAACGTCGAAGCAGAGGGAATCGCAGTACTCATCCCACCCGTTGGTCATAAGTAAGGGGAATGGCGCGGACTATGAGGCGCACCTAAACGGGCAATTAGCATCGACATTTTGCGCCTTCCTCCTCCACTGCCGAATGAACAAACGCACGTAATTAGACGGACCCAGGGGAACGTGATCGATGCCGGATGCGCCACAATGAAACTCAGTGACATGATGCTGCGTTTCTCATCTCTCCGCTCCCTCTCGGTTTTCGTCTCCCGTTTTCCTGACACTCCCATGTTTGATTCACAAGGGACGAACAAGGGGCATACAAAGGAGGGAAAGAAATCGAAATTGAGATACACGGCGAAAAATGTTATTGGAAAACTGCTGCTCGGATGGAGATCCGGAGTGGGGAATTCAATGGTCGCGCAGCAGCAGCAGCAGCAGCAGCAGCAGCAGCTTGGGTCGTTTTAAAATTGGTACGGGCCACTTAACCGTAGGCCCAATCTCTCCAAGGAAATTCATTCGAAGGAATTCATTATTTTAGCCAGTTCATTCCTCTTGACAAGTGTTTATTGCTGATCTCTTATTTATTTTAACGAGTCGCACCGACTTTTTGCTGAGCTGAAATACTTGCGCAATTAACAAAGCTTTGTGACTCATAAAATTGTGTACAGACAATACCATACAGTAATTCTCTCAGTAAATCTCCCTCTGACTTTTTTTCTTTCATATATTTTTAATATACGAACTGTCATAATTCGGTGTGTAATTTTACTGAGTACCGTATGTAATTGAAATACAAGAACTCTTTATTATTATGTTAAATAATTATAACATTACGACATCAGACATTGTCTCAATTTAACAATCAATATATATAAAAGTGATTGTTACAAGTTATAATTTTCATTGCATATCGAATTTAGCACTAATTTTGAAAGATTTTTTTTTTTTTTTTTTTTTTTTTTTTTTTAGACATAATTTGTATGCCAGTTATATAACTTAATGAATATAATTTTGAGAAATAAATTAATGAAATGGAAGTTCCATTATAATAAATGTTTTCATTGTCATAAAAATTATGTCACGTGAATGTTTGTTTAGGATTTGTAATCTTCTGTAAAAAAATATTTCACAGAAAATTAAATTAGATAGAGTTTTGTTAATAAATCATTGTAGAGGTATATATTAAAAATATTTTCAAGTTATTACAAATTATTGTAAAAATTAAGTTATAAGCATAAAGTGTAAGAATTATTACTTTGTAAAACATTATTGTCTTATTATTCTCTTCCGAGACTGTATACAGGATAAACAAAATTTTTATTCAAATAGAAAATGATCGAATCTCTTGCGAAATCAAAACGATGATATATGGCTTAATCTTAATTATTGTTGAGAGTTCATGATATCATTTAATGATATTCCAAAAATATAAAATAAGCATTTAATCATGTACATCGGATAACTGTAATATACTTCGTAAGAAACAAGTAAAGTATCAAAAAATTACCAATAAATTACCAAAAAACAAAATGATAGGCGAAAAAACTTAAAACCTACAATTATTTTATATTATCGATTTCTAAGGAAAATTATATTGGCCTTTGATTGCGATTTCATCACGATTGAACATTGAATTTTTGTTAATATTTAATATTATTATTATTAAAAATAAATTTTATCTTATTAATATTTTTATTTATAATTGAAGTTTTACAAAGCTGAATGAACTTCAAAGGCTTCTCGACAAATCTTTAATTTATTTTGTTTTATAAACGAATATAATCCACGTATAGAAAATTGTCGTATTAGTAATAAAGAAACTTTATTGGCTTGAACAGTGTTATTACGTTAAAATATACACATTACTCAGAGCAATAAAAATACCCAACTTAATAAGAAATAATTAATTTCACTTTATTAAAACGAATGTAAAAATACAGGCTTTTGTATTAAAATTCTCATAACACTGATAGCATAATATGAGCAAGTATTTCCAGAATAAAATATGTGCAAAAACATAAAGAAGAAAAAGAAAGGTCGAGGGACGCATGGTTAAGAAAGAAAAAGAAAAAAACAAATATGGCAATTTCTCTTGCTTTATTTCGCTACGCCTTGGCCTCGTGCAATTCCGTATTGTCGACCGTTTATTACATTAAGGTCGCGAACTTTAGCGCCAGAGTTTTTTCTCTAGAGAAAAGTTTTTCTTTTTATAATTCAATTGATTGATAGTTGCCATCCGATATTAAAGGAAAACAACTTATTGCTACTTATATTAATTTTTTCGAATAAAACAAATCTTGCACACATGATTTGTTTTTCTACATACATGCTTAGCGGAATAAAAATTTATATTAAGAAATAGTGATAAATTACGAGGGTTGAATTTCGAAACCAAAATATACGCTTTTACAGTTGCATTTCTGAAAATCATTTTAATACATTATTCAACTACTTTAATCCTTTCAAAATCTGAAATACGACGTATACATTCGATTATTGTATACCTGTTTACGACTATTTTTACCTTTCCATTTTATTAATAATATACCTTATATTATTTATATTCTAAATAAGGAAGATAAAATTTTAATATTTTACTATTTCATTGGCGTTTTACGTAAAATGTTCGATACTGAAAATCTCAAAATACTTTACATCTTACACACCTACTCGGATGGAAAATATGAATGAATTCATGTTCCATTCGAATATCGAAAGTTCCTACAGAATGTAAAAAAATATATTACATATGCGCACATAGTCACACGCATACGCGCGCGGACACGCAAGCACGCACGCACGCGCACACAAACATTTATATACCTATGCACATAAGGATTGATATTATAAATTTAAAATTTACAATCTCTAAATATTTCATCTATCATAAATCGCATTTTTTAAATAACTGATGCAGAGCCATTCGGTTACCCAGCTGCCTTCAATTACTTCGATACGTTGTTTTCTCATAAAGTAACACCCACATAGCCAAAAGTAGTGATGAGAAAGGGAGAAGGAACAATAAAGGATAGGTGGATAAATTGCGATATGCAAAAGGCATTGATGTCGATTTGAAAAACTAGACGCTTGCATCTAGTCATTGTTCGTGTTTCTATTATATATGCATTAATGTTTTATTAGTATTAGGTGAAATCTAATAAGCAAAGTGAAAAAGAAATAAAAATAAACAGGGATTTTAAGTGTGCGTTTATGTATGAAATAAACCGTAAAATTTATTTTAATCCTCTAAGTACATTAATTCCGACTATTACTAAGCCATGCTTTTAATAAAAAATTTAATTTATTTTACTATTATTAATTATAATAATTAAAATTTGCTAATTAAATATCGAGATAACTCATTAAAATGTTAACAATTCATAAATGTATAAGCGACATGATAGATATTCAATCTACACATACAAACACACTTAACAAAATCCTTTATGACAGTTATAAAACGAGAGCAAAATTCAATTTCTCTCTTACTCCGTCTCAATTTTTCGCACTCTTTCAATTTTATCTCCTCTCTTTTTTTTTGTTCGATTTACTTTGCAATTGTAATCGATAGGATCGTTCGTCTTGCGCACACATAATTGATTATTTTCATTGAGCTGACTATTATTACGAGCAATCTCTCTCTTCTCTTCTCTTCTCTCTCTCTCTCTCTCTCTCTCTCTCTCTCTTTATATGTATATATATATATTTATATATATATATATATATATATATATATACATATCCCTTCTTCTCTTCCTATAAAACGATCGCACAAGTGTCGAGAAAAAGCAAGAACCTTTTGCTTCCCAATTTTTTTTATTTGTTACTGTACTTATTTTATCCCCTTTTCAAATTCAGTGTTGAATGATGGAATGAAAGTCACCTTTCCTTGATCGAAAAATGCTCAGACTTCATAATTACATTTCTGATTACTCGTAAATAATAAACAAAATTTCTTCTACAATTATTTAAAATAAAAATATTTATTCTAAATGGAAATTTATGAAATCGGTACAATAAATTATATCAGTATTTAATTAATGCTAATAATAATAATAATAATAATAATAATAATAATAATAATAATAATAATAATAATAATAATAATAATAATAAGGCTATAAATAAAGCTATATATATGTATTTAGTAAAATTATTCGGGGTTCTACTTTTTTAATAAATGTAGTAATTTTTTATAAAGTTATAAATTAGTTAATATTTATATATAAATACTTTTTAATAGAAACAAAAAAAATAAATAAATATAATCTAATATCGAGTTTAGAATTACAACTTCGGAAAAAGTCCATTTTTTCTATTTAAAAATAAGTTACACTTTTTACAAAAGATAGAATTTAGATTTAAGAAAGAAAAATTATTTCATCCTTCATTATTTTTTTCAAAATATATAAACAATATATGTTATTCAATTTGAGATCAATCCATTGCATGAAAAGAAAATATTTCTATTTTACGACAGTTTGTTTTGTTTGCCTCTTTTAAGTATATATATATATACATATTTTTTAATAAGTAGTTTAGTTTTTAGTTAAATTTATTTATGCTTAATTTCTGATTTTATTCCATAAATAAGACTTTCTATAAATGTAGCAAATTTAAATAATTACAAATATATATATATATATATATATGGTTTTATAATTTCAGATAGCTATAGTAAAATAAATAAAATACTCATAAAAATTTACGAATATACTACTGTGAAATAAAAGAGCATAAAAGACAATAAGATGAAAATAAGAAGAATCACCAATTTCAAGTAAGATAATAAATTTCAAAATTGCAAAGGATAACAAAATAATATCAATATAGTGCTTTGTATTGCAAAAAATTTAATTGTTACATTAGTTGATATTAGAATATAATTTTAAGTATTATTTTTCTTATTGCATATATTCATATATTCATTACTTTTCTGTTTTTTCGTTTCATACTTTTATCGTTTGATATTATACTTAATTAATAAATATCTAAGTTGTATTGCTTTTCAATAAAACTAGCTATTTGTATAAAAACATAGGAAAATATACTGACATAAATTATATTGTTATATTAATTATATTTTAATTTACCATTTAATATTAGCTTAATAGAATTTCCTTTAAAATAACTAGAAATTAGTAATAGAAGTATTATAAAAATATATAAATTTAATAGCTTTCACAAGTAATCATTCAATGATCTAGATACTTCAGATAATTATGAAAATTTCTGTAAAAGAATAGTGACAGTAATATTTGTAAGATAGATATTGCTAGGTAATATTATAATAATTAGCACGTAAATATTGAAATGTTAAAAGTAATGTCTGGTCGGGCGAAGCTTCTCAATAACAAAACAAATTTCATCGCATGGCTTCTTTATATTCACGTAATAATGATTCAGTGGCACTTCGATTATCGTATGTGGCTCCTATCAATTTTTGCGGATTCTGTTTAAATTTTAAATGGTCTCAAAAAAGCTCGAAAAAAAGCTTTGGAACGATAATGATGTAGTATTGGATCACTGCCACAGGCGATAATTTACATGTTAGGAGGCGGCATATACAAGCTAAAGGCACCGAGAAGGAAGAAAATGGAGACAAAGAAAGAGAGAATGAAGGCATAGAAAGGAAAGGAATAGAGTAAGGTGCATAAGGAGGTAAACTAGCCAGTGAAACGAAGACCAAGCAAAACGGGCAGTAGCTCTATCTATCTCTATCTATCTATCTATCTCTATCTATCTCTATCTATCTATCTATCTCTATCTATCTCTATCTATCTATCTATCTCTATCTATCTCTATCTATCTATCTATCTCTATCTATCTCTATCTATCTATCTATCTCTATCTATCTCTATCTATCTATCTATCTCTATCTCTATCTATCTATCTCTATCTATCTATCTATCTCTATCTATCTATCTATCTCTATCTACCTATCTATCTCTATCTATCTATCTATCTCTATCTATCAAACACACACACACACACACACACACACACACACACACACACACGCGCACACACACATCCCTCGCTCTTTCGCTCTCATTGTTGGCTTTGTAAAGTGTTAATTCTGCGCGAGTGCACGCGACGGCTAAGCTAGACACACCTCGTCCCTCATCCATTCCCATATCTTATTTTCCTCCTTCAGTATTCCTCTGTTACACTACTCACAAAGCTGATGCTCGACGTTTTCCCTTCGTTCGTTCTTATTCTTTTAACGATGTAAGAGTTCTTTAAATTTTGTGAATTAACTGCTATTTTCTTTAAAAGTGCGCGCATCTATTCATTTATCTATTCTTTTTCCGTTCTATGGACAATTCTCGATTACTGGCGTTTTCAAATACAAAAATATTAAATTATATATGAAATTATTAAATATTTGTATTATATATTAGTATGCATGTCGATACACGTCTTAGTATATTAAAACAAATTACTAAATAAAATTTTCTAATAAAAAGACTATTTCTAATGAGAATATATGTAAATTAGTAAAATAATATTTTAGTCGGAGAGATAATACTCTGTTAGCAGTATTACTTTAAAGTAAATAAAAAATCACCTGTTTTGAAAATTTTGCAATTTTTAATTTTTAATATCTTACTTGTCTATATAATACGGATAAGAGAATTCCAATAAATATGTTTACGACTATAAGAAATCATCATATTGCAACAAATTTTATAGAAGTAGTTTCTTAAATTAGAATTAAGTTTAATATAAAAATAATTCATATAAATGAATGATATCGAATAAATGATTATAGTATTAGTATTAGTGTATTATTTAACTAAATCTACCAATATATATATATATATATATATATATATATATATATATATATATATATACAAAATAATATTAATTTTCACAATTATGAAATTCATGTTCCACTATGTTATTTATTATTATATTTAATTATTCGTTTCTTTCTATAGAAAATCCGATTTTTTTTATTATTCTTTTTTTTTTATTTTTTAATTAAATTATTTATCTGAATTTACTCAATTCAAATTAAGTTCATATCAATCTATCAATTAACTGAAAAAACTATCTATACCCACGTCTATTTTACAATATAACAATATGTCAAACAACATCATTGTTTAATGTATTATAAATAATTTTATCGTCAATAATTATAAAGCCTACGAATATATAAGAGAAAATATTTTTATAGTAGTGTGCGTAGTATATGCATGAATTATAAAAGAGCATACGAAGCCTATGCGCAACTCTTCAACTATGATCCACCATTCTTCCCAAAATGATCATAAAACTTTAGTAATAGCTAATTCTCTATTAACTATACATTAGTTATGAAAGTTTTCTCTTAAAACATCAAGTCCAAAGTTATCAGCTTCAAAAAAAAAAAAGAAAAAAAAAATCCCATCTGCATCAAGTCCTCTCGAATGGCTCCAACACCTCGACGTCGTTGTATTTTAAATAAGTGCTACCCGCTCGATTTTGCCGCAGTGTAACCGCAGCTCTTATTTTCTGCCTCTCTTCTCCCGACTTCTCCGCACTTGTTCCCTGTCTCTACTTCCACCTGGCTTTCTCTTTAAATCTTTCTCTGGTCTCTCTCTCTCTCTCTCTCTCTCACTTCCCCGCGTTTACTTGCCACATCCGTAAGCTTTAGCAGACAATGATTTTGGATAGTGTATATACATGTATAAACTATACACTATGTATCTCATCCGTCTACTTCGACGATTTGGAATGAGAAGGTGAATAAGATGGATAAAGGACAGAATCAACGACTGCATTGGAGAACAATTGTGACCATCGTTGCTGGCTCGCTCCGTCTCTCATTTTCTATCTGTCACTGGCGCCGTCGCACTCTCGACTCACTGCCATATAATCGCATAAAGAAAAGGGACAGAAGCTTGGGATACACAGAGCGAGTGAGAGCGAGAGCGAGTGAGAGAGAGAGAGAGAGAGAGAGAGAGAGAGAGAGAGAGAGAGTGAGAGAGCTTCTCTGTCGCCGATTACTTCGGAACAATGGCGCTTTTCTGCGGTTTATCTGACACAGCGAGCAGTGACTACTACGTTGGCCGCATACAGAGTGCCGGCCGACACCGTCGAGAACTACCGTGTCGATCTTACAGGACTTTATCCTGAGAGCGAGGGAAGCTGCTGCGATATCCAAGTACTCGTCGTGCGCATTGACTGCATTGACTACGCGATCGTTTGTTGCTTTAGCTCGAATGGGAATCGTATGGATGGAGAGCGAGCGGAGATGGAGCATTGACTCCAAATTATCTCCGCCTTATTTCCTTTTCTTTTTCCTTTTTTTTTCCTTTATGTTATTTTTTGTTTTTTTGTTTTTTTTTTGTTTTTTTTTTTATCCAAGGATTGCCTCGGGATTATCTCTTGTGCCTGACGAATTGATTTCGAAAGTTGACATTAGTTCGGACTTTTTAAAATGATTGATACACATTGAAAAGCTTTTGCCTACGCCTTGTCACTGGATATTGATAAAGTGATCGATTGAAAGTCCCCGGCATACTGAAAACGCAATTTAACAATCTCGTAATTGAATTATGAAATATTGAAATCTCTTTTTAGAAAGACGTATTAATTGTTATCAACTAATCGATGACTTTTATTATCTGGCCGATCTGCATTACCCGATCGTACAGGCAACTACACGCTGATCCTCGTATAATTAATAATATTTAAGCGACATTCGAGCAGGTAATATTATAACTCAAGGCAACAATGAACTTGCCGAACAAACGTGATAAATTTTAGTCCGAACGTACGTAACAACGTACGTGCGCGTGCGTGCATACGACGATGGCATACTCACATTCGGCACGAGTAAACTCAAATAACGAAGACGATTTCAGCCACTTACCTGAAACATAAAAGAAAAATCATCAGCTATTATTGATCGAAATTGCCAGTCTATAAGGTTATAGAGATAAAAAATCTTATCTAACGACTAAACTGATATTAAAGTCATCTGGCATACTTTTGACCGGGCAATATACACGTCGACTAATTCAATAACGCTTCCTCTCCCCAAGCGTATACGCAGTAAAAGCTAATGCAAACCGAAATTCTCCGGACTAATATCACGGCGAGTGAGACGTAACCTAATAAAATAAAGCCCCGAGCCCCAAGGCGACACGTAGATGCGACCACACTCGGGTCAAATTCACGAAGCTCGTATCGTCTAAGTAAGTAATCGATGCGCGCGTATTGCCAAATTTCAAGGCTCGTAAAACGCCGGTTTCGTTTACGACGATGCTCCACCCGCGAAACGTAAGAGGGTCGCGCGCCAACACCTCGAGTATCCCCCTCCCCTCCACCACCCACCCCCACCACGACCGCTCATACCACCACTCGTTTCTATTCATCGGCAATATATAATTCGAGGTGGTAAAGTGACCTGCGCCGGACTACTCAAGACCATAGCCGACGTACGTGAATACGCGCCCCGATCCCATAAGCTCCGAAAGCTCGTATTTATGTTTATATAGAATTTGCTTGCCGCGAAAGTGAATAAGCGCTTATCGGAGTAGAACTGCACTCTCGCTGCATACGAGCATCGGCCGAAAGGAATTTCATTAAACGCTATAGTTCGTTTAATTATTAAATTCAACGGATTAATTATGATTGTGCATTTGTGCTTTTGAACTTGGAGAAAAAGGTATTACGGCGGCACCTTAAGCCAATGTCGGCTACGTGGGAATGAGATGAGATTTTCTGGTTGAAGCTGACCGACGAGAGGTGGGAGATCGGATTATCACAAATACATGTTTACCAATAGCTTATTTATAACAAATTCTTTCAAACGAACACTTATTGGCAGCCAAAGTTCACTGGTTGGGCTTACATTACGTCATTTAAGACATTGGCAGTATAGTACGTATGCGATTACGAATTTTAATATTCATGAAAGTATAAATAATCGTCAAAACTATACTATAGGACATTATTTTAAAAATTGTTAATTTCAATATTGTATGTCTGACTTCAATAGACCATCAATATATTTTATAGGATTCTTATACCGTTAAAGGAGAAAAAATAATAATAATGAAAACATTAATGAATTTTTGTATTTTAAACAATATGTCATTAATAAATATCATGTACTCACTATTAATGTAATAGTTGTTAATCATAAAGTCATGAAAACTTATTAAAACTTTATTGTTCGTATGGGTAAATGTGCTATTACATAATTTTGTTCATCTTCCATAAAGAATAAAAATGATTGTATGAGCCCTTTAAGATAATTTATCATTGTTTGAAAAGAACAGAAGAATAGTTGGTATATTTTAAAAAATTTAATTACACCATAATTTCTCAAATGTATTACAATATCGAGTACAACTTCGACAACTAAAATGGAACCAACCACAACAATACATAAATACCCATTGTTTCTAGTTTCCATAACTGGTTTAGCCTCTAACTTACATAACCTTGATTAATATATTTCGCATACAAAATAGAATAAATATTATATACTGATGTTTTATAAATAAGAAATTCATAATCGATATTAGAATATTACGATAAGATTTGAAACCAACGAATGTCATCTTTCAAACAATTCTTTTTTAACAAAGCAAAGAAATCTTAGAAACTTTATTAAAAAAAAAAAAAAATAATAAATAAAAAATAAAAAAAAAAAAAAACAATTGGTTGTTACAGTAACTAATGAAATTATGTAAATTAAATTTTGTTAATTTCAAAATTGAATTATACGTTCAAATCAAATAAGCATTCTGAAATAAGTATCAATTATATTTAATAATAAATGGCACTTTAATGTTATAATCGCCTATTCGTAGCTTCACATTAATGTATTTGTAAATTATTTTTAAAAACTAACGGCTTCTAAATTACTGATAAATACCTTAAAAGGAATTCCAATTAACTGTCGTTAATTTTCATATATTGATTCAAATTATGAACAAACACACGCACGCACGCACGCACGCACGCACGCACGCACGCACGCACGCACACACACACACATACACTTTTTACTTTTTATTCCTATGTAATAGTGGTATTTTTAATATATAGCTAAGGCCACTGATTGCCACGAAATTGCAGAATTCTTTTCTGTCACATATTAAAACGCTGAAGAAACGATGGAAGAGAAAAGCAAGGCAATATTATATACACTAGCACATGATCGCACATAGGTTAGCGATAAATCTCCAGTGCAACAGAGTACATGATGAAGACGCAAAGTATAAAGAACAAGGATTGCGAGGCTGATAGTCTCGCCATACACGCCGAGACGTCGATACGAAAATCGCCTTTAATGTTGTTCCGGTCGACCTGCCACTCTTTGACCTTTTCTCCTACCGTCGGCCGCTTCCTGTGACGATAAAACGAAAAAGCACGAGACGAGGTAAGAAGAGAAAGAGGGGTGCGTGACAGACGGAGTTCCGACACTATGAATGTTCGTCTATGGCATACCTTTAACTTTTCTTTGGTTATGTATGAAATATAAGGAATGGACGGGTGGTTGGCCAAATTTACAACTTCACGTGAGCTTTCGCTAAGGCTTCTATATCCATGCGTATAACATTATTCGCACGGAAGTGACGTATATTATTGCGGGCCGAATGTCGTTAAGCTACACAAGCAATTTAATTTTACAGAGACGTGTCCTAGCCGGAGTTTTATTGTTCTGTTATTTCGTTTTCTAATAGCTTCATGCCGTGCACAACCATTACTATAATCAAATTAATATTTATTTAATAGAAAAATTCATGTTTATCGTTAGTTATAAAAGTTTTTATCTTAAAATATGGTGAATCAAGGATATACTAATATATTAATCGACGATTCAATCAGTTGAAATGATATTATTTTAATGATCAATCGGATTGAAGAAATATAATTTCAATGTCATTCTATGGGGAAAAAAGCAATAGAATTTAATAAATATTAATAAAAATGAATAAATTATGTTTGAGATATAAGAATCAAAATGAAGTTTTTAAATGTATTTTGCGTTGATTAGCTCGACAAAGCAATGGAACAATGGACATTAACTATTATACATCATAATCATTGCCCTATTCATTAATGAATTACATACGGAACTTTCTCGGGAATATATCAATTTACCAAAAATAATTTGAATTTTTAGTGCAAAGCGAGTGCAATCTTATGACACTGCATTTATTTTACAGATAAAAATATGTAAAGATTCAAACAAGCCTGCAGTACCTGCAGCTCATAGTTATCTTTCAACGTCGACGTGAGCTTCTTCCGCGTCTTTTCAGACAGATTTTAAGCCTCTCTGAGCCCTTTAGCCGCTTCAGTCAAGACGCGCTCCATTACCTTCACACGATAGATGTCCGCCGTCACGTAGAAATTTTATCAGTTTTAACCTATAGAGATATGTCATTCAAACTTCAACCATTTTTGTGATGCGTATTAAATCGTCATTAAAATTATAAGCAGCGATGTGTAGAGTAATGACGAAAACTGCTTTCTCACTTGAAATCACTTAAGATATTATCAGGCTCATAAAAGTCCTCCATCTTTTAAAATTCCACCCCTCCATTCATTTTCTCATCTCATCAATGTATCTATAATTAGAAATAATTTCATCTATATGGCATTAGGCAGCAAGTTCGCTGAAAAGTTTTTCTAATCAGATCGTAGATACGATTGCGGCATTTTAACATCAAGTGTATCAACATTTTCTTATACGACACCCACCCAAACAGCTTCATTTACATTTTATATTTCTGGCTTTCGATCGAGCTATTCTTTTCCATCGAGTAGTGCGATACGCATAATTAGCTCGTGTATCATAAAAATTTTAGTTACCATTTTTCATTTTCAACTTGTTACTTGCATTCGATTTTCCTCAACAATTACTGAGTAAATGAATTTTACGTTTATTCTCTAACAATGACCATGAACATTTTACATAATTAATACAAAAATTATTATTTCACTCAACGGAAATTATATATTGAAATATATGTGGAAATATATATATATATATATATATATATATATATATATATATATATGTAAGCATTGGATAATGTTTTTTCAAAATATATAACATTCCTCGCTAAATTCATTACGACAGAATTTTACATTCGAGATATACTATCATTTACAATTGAGAAATGACAAAGAGTCAATGACGAATCATAATCATAAACTCATAAAATTACCCAGACACAAGCTTTATAATATCTTTTGAATATGTTGAACTTTTACTTAGCTACCAACATTTATCTTCATCCACGTTTCAACATTACTAATGTAATTCTAAAGCTCATGCTAGTTCAATGTCAAAGCTATAAAGTTTTTCTCGCCCCCCCCCCCTCCCAACATGCTAATAAATTAATAGAACAACGAAAATATTAAATATAATCATGAATTTTTCCTATAAATAATATGAAACTGAAAAAACAGCATTAATTATTTTAATATAATATGAATAATTAAATCGACAAGTACACTTTCCTATAACACAAATGCACATAATTATACGGTGCGTTAGAGGAATTATGCTAAAGATTATAATGAATAAAATCTAATTTTCTTTTTAATAAATGCAACATTTCTATCCACATTTATCTCTAATTAAAAGATGAATCCATTTATCTGTATTAAACATATTTATAAAAAAAAAAAAAAAGGTCATACTTGATCGACAGGATAATTTAATATTCAATTTACGTGAAACAATATTCATTTTAAATTCAATTTACAATGTGTACGTTTCTCCCACTATATAATTTCAAATATAGAATAAAAGTTTTATTAGTTAAAGCACTTTGTGTCCTTACGATATAATTTATTTTTTAAATGTTTGAAAGCATGTAGAAAATAAAATAATAAAATAATATCGTCTCGTTTACTGTCATACGAATCCTCATTACTTGCCAAATTCGAATTATTAAATCAGATTGAAAAAATGGAGTCAATTGCTTAAATCTTTAAGAAACTTATCGATAGTGTTTAATGTGGTAAAAGTTAATAAACGACCAAATATATTGTACAGGAATATTTGAAAATTAAGAATTACTTTATAAAGAATAGAAAAAGAAATTTGTATGAAATTACAATAAAAATAAAGATAAGATAATTCCAAGGGTATATTAATTTTTATAAAAATTCATTAAGAGATTCTTTAATACATCCAACTATTTTCAAATTTTCAGATTTTATCGCTTCAAATTTTCCCAAAACTTATAAATTGAATTTTCTTATAAAATAATTCTTATAAATTTATTGAGCACTTATAAACATTTTTATTAAAATTAACAAAACTGTTTCTAGTGATGCAAACGAAATTAATTAATTAAGTCTTATATGTATTATAGTATTATTTTTCTTTATACATAAATTGAACTTGCCATCATTTTGCAAAATTTTACGTAACCTATTTCTGTGTATGAAATTATTAATTTATATTAGCATTATATTACATGTAAGATAATAAATAAATAAAACGATAAGATTTTAATATTAACATGATATTGGACATTTATAATAAGCTTCTAGAAATTTAATATTCAAATTACTACATTCAATTTACGTAAAGTACATTATTAGACAAAAAATATATTGTGTAAAATTTTTGTCATAAAATTTTGTTGAAAAAAAAAAAAATCATAAAGCTTGAGTGTCACGGATGAACTGGAATTACACAAATGTATTAATTAAGAGAAATTATTATTATAAATTTATAAGTTTCTATCTCTGAATAGACATTTTTCTATTATATTATGGTATAGTATACTATATATGGTATAGTATTCTTAATATAGTATAAAGTGTATAAGTTTAATAGCCGATGTAAATATTAATTTGTTATTAATTTTGAATTGTGTATGAAAGCTGAAATCTCGGATTGTCCATAAATGTGGAGTAATATTTGCAATTTACGCCTCACATTTTAAATAATACATCTTGCAATTACAATGCATCATACATTGTTGATATATAAATCATTTTATGATTGTGAAACAGAAACAATTTGAAAGCTAGGAATAATAATACGAGTAATTATGAGATCGTTGTAATTACCGCACTGGGTGCCTTCACACAGGGGAGAGGGACGATAGAGACGATGAAAGGGTGAGTTATGAAGGTACTAAAGCACTACTTGACTTTTGCCCTACTCTATGATTTTTTTGTATATCTCATAAATAGTTTCTAATAGGTAGTAGGTAATATAAAGGAATGAGTCCTTCGAACCCTCACCCGACGAACCATAATAATTATAAAGAAGGATTGGCCTAAAAACAACTTTATTCACAAACACATTCAATAGTTGACTGGGAATCTAGCGTTATATACTTTATGTAAAATGCCGTTATGTAAAGCAAAGCCAAATCTATTAATAAAGGTAATAGGACGGATAATTTTCATGAACACTGTTGGATTTCCGGTTACCCTTACGTATTTGCTCTGGTACATATCGACAATTTAAATGTTAACTCTTTTTATGTTACTAACCGTTATATTGCTCGCGCATCACAACATAATAGTGCTGAAAAAGAAATTTTCAAATAACATAGCTAAATAAGCAAAATTTTCAAATTTTAATACATAAAGTTCATAATAAATTTACGCTTTAGGAATTTCTATTTTCTTAACGATATTATGCATTCATGATTATCGCATTGGTTTTAGATTTCTGCATCACCCTCTCGTATTATGGTTATGTATTACTTATTGATAATGTTCCTGAGGAACGTGATCAATCGAATTATTTATTAATCTATCAACAATGGCTTATCGAATTTTCTTACAAGTTGAAATATCATTTATTTATAGAGAAGGGATTTCTTTTATAAGCGTATATTATAGTACAGTGAACTTAGAGAAAAAGAACTTTAATAAATTCTTCTTTCTTTAATTTAATAAAATTATCAGTAGGAAGATACTTCTGCTCAAAAAAAAAAAAAAACAGGGTAAAGAATTTAACTTTTGAAAATAAACTTCTGAATTGTCGTACATTTTGAGAATTCACATTTAATTTAACTTAGCAGTTAACTAAAGTTATGCAAAAAAACATTTACAATAGACGGAATTTTAACAGCAAGAGCGTGTTCTTGAAGTTTCAATTTCAACTTTATTTTTTTTTTTTTTTGTTATAAATAAAAGGTACCGGAAAAAAGTGCTGAAACCAATTTATAGTCACTTGAGATTAATCTGTTAACAGACCTGGCCTAAATCAAAATGTGAAAACGTCTTTTTCTCGTCGTAAGTGTAGGCGTAAAACTGGCGCCAGGCTACTTGCAAAAAAAATCATCAAAAACTGTGAATTTTAATTACTAGTTCGTTCTGGTCTTCAGAGATCGACATTTGCCATTTATTGAATGTGTAATGAAAAGTGTTTCGTCCATTGAAGAATGACATCTTCTTACCTAGAATTACGCGTAATTATGAAGTAAGAATATTAGGAACAATAAGGCAGATAATAGATTTTACGAAAAAGCTTATAAGAAAAGTAAGACGAATTATTACAGTGTTTTAATAATACTAAATTCTGGTATATAACGAGTAATATTTAAAATCTAAATAATAATGTATATTGAAAAAGAAATAATATTCAATTTAAAAATTAAATGCGCGAATAAAAACTTTTAAAACTTTGAAACGTTGGCAAAATAATGTAGACTATAAAACCACTGCTTAAGATTTTGTTAAAGAAAGTTATTCGTTTAATTAATAATTTATGCTATTAAAGTACCAACTATAAAATCCGGTTTAGGACGACAGATTTTTTTATTAAAACTCAATTGTAAATGAATTATTGTAAAAATCGTAAAACAAATTTTTCAAAGACAACTCATGGTTACCGTAGCATTTTATGAATCATAAATGTACAAAAACAATATCAAAATTCAAATCTAAATGCTTGAATAATAGCTTCGCACATTATCACGAGCATAAACTCAATCAAATACGATTATCGCTATATTTTATAGTTTTAGATTTTTACTACAGTTACTGCGTTCAATAAAAAAATAATATTTAAGAATTTTATATCATTTATATAGAGAATCTGTTTTAAATATATAAATTGCGTATACACGTGTATAAATCAATCAAGCGATTGATAAATTTATTATATCTGACTCTTGTACGTAAAATGATTGTATAAAAATCGCCATATACAAAGATTAAAATATCATATATATGTATGTAAGTATATATAGATATATATCTACATAGATTATTTTTTTTTTTTAGTCAATTGTTTAATTTTGGTAATATACAATTTTTTATTTTATGCACTTTATGTGAAACTTTTATATTTTCTCTTTATAATGTATATCTGTGATGATGTTAATAATAGAAAACAATCTTTTTCTAAAGAAACCACTATCGCTTTTATATTCATGTCAATCGATAAAAACTAAGAATGTATGTAACTATAGCTAGTGAGTCACAAATAGTTCTTTCGTCTATTCATTCCCATATGGCAACATTCATTTATTAGACCATTGCTATTGATTCTAATCACTTTAAACTATATCAATTTAGGTATGTATAGTCATATATATGCGCGTGTGCGTGCGTGCGCGCGCGTATGTGTATATATTAAACGTTTCTATACTTTTGTTTCACTTTATGAAAAAAATTATATATTTCATTTGCATTTATCGGAAATTTTTCAATATTTTGATAACTGCAAATGTAACATTATATTTATTTATTTCGGACATTATTGTATACGCAATTGTTTTTATTTAATAAATCATTATTTACGTTATATGCAAAGTTCTTGTTTTATTAAACATAACGAACGTTCATTTTTTTCGCAAAAAATAATTATGGAATGTAAATGTAAGTTAAATAAAATTATTGTTCCTTTAAAAATGCAAACTTCAACACAAATAAATAATAAGAGTACGTTAAAATCGTTTACAAACAAGCACACGAAAAATCCATTCTCATTGCTGCGCGAACCACACCCAAATCAACGTATACGTATTTTCTAGCTTCGGAACCCTTGCCAATCCCCCTTCCACCTATCAAAGAGCCGGAAACGAAAATTGCATGTGACCGATTCCCATAAATATTAAAGATGACAAAAGCATTAATTCGATTTAAACTTCTCTTTGTCTCCGACATAATTTAATTTGACCGTTGAAAATTCCACGTTCGTTCGTTCCCGCCCCTTTGTACCCCCTCAATGGCGATCTTTGTGATTTATTTATTCGTAAATTTATTATGGTTGAAATTGCAACTCTTTGCTCCCCGTATTTCCCTCCCCTTATTATAGCCTGTCGAATATTCCCAAAGGTCTAAGATCAAACGTACGTCAATTCACTAATAATTAACACCTCCTCCTATCGTTGAGATAATTTATTCTTCACACGCTACCTTCAATAATATTTTACTCGAGTGCTTAGGCGCTCTATAGTAATCAATATTTAACAATAAGTGTCTCTACTCGTGCTCAAATCACATAATAATTAACAATAATTTTTGTTAAAAATATTTCACTTTTTGAAAAAATTTATTTAAATCTGCGAGGCAGGCATTTGTTACATACAAATCGTTATTTTTATTTATTATACACGCGTATTTAGTTAAATCAGTTGAAAAAGAAAGTTCAATACAAACGATCCAATTCTATATCAAAATGATTTAAATGATATTTTATGCCATGCAATGCACAAAATCAATTTCATCCTTTGACATAGAAGTTTTCTTTTGCGCTTCATTCATTTTTATTCAACATTTTCAATCGTTAACTTTTCAAACATTATTCAAGTTTCACACTACAATGAAATAAAAAAAAAAATAAAAAAAATAATAATAATAAAAAAAAAGTAAAATTATTAATATTTGAGAAGATAAAAGAGCTAAGAGATATAAATATCATTTTTATGAAAGTGCATCAAAATCCTAAACTTCTCAATCGACGGAAATTAAGAGGTAATTTATCGTTAGATTCTTCATCATTACGAACAAGTATCTACTTATATTCCAACAATCCCAATTGTAAACTTAATTATCTCTGCCATCCATTTGCCACGCAATTACTTAATTTAGTAACGAACTCGATTAAAGTATTTTTCACTCCAATTGTTATTTTAATACTCGTCAACCGAGACACTCGATTATTTCAATTAACTTCAAATATATATATATATATATATATATATATATATATATAAAGCCTCGACGCTGGAAAATTCATCAAAGTTTCTCATAATCAAATTATGAAGATCTTAATAATTTCGTACTGTTATTTTATGCTTTGCTTTCATCAGTGATAGCCAATTGTGTCCATAATCTTTGCTAATTTCCGTATTTTATTTATTTATTTATTAACTACCTAGCTTCTCCTCAATACTCATATACACTTTGTCTTACACTTTAACAAAATTTTCTTCATCTATACCACTGGCATCAGCCCATGAACGTAACGAAAGAGCAATAGGAAAAAGAGGAAATATGAACATCATCAAACTTTCAGTGCTGAAGTTTAAAAATCAACGATGCAGCATGTTTTCCTCCACAAATGCGGACACCCCGTTGATTGGTTAACACGTACGGCGACGAAACGTGCGTAAAAGGCAGTCATCGAGAGCAAAGCCGAACCTCGGAAATTGACTCGCGAGGGAAGGAAAATGACGTACAAACACGCAAAATTTTTATATGTCCGGGTGTTTCGTATAGGGTATTCAGATTCTCTTTAGAGCTTTGTTTTCGTTTCAGAACGTACGTTTTATCAAAACAAAAAAAAAAAACAAAAAAAAAATTGCTGCATTATCGCCTATCTATCAATAAGATTAACATTCGAATATGGATTCACTTTCTCATCTTAGCTGCTTTTCGTTTAATTATTCACTTTTTAAGCATAAAAGCATTACAAAAAAATTTTGAACATCATAATCAATTTGTTGTACGTGTGTGCATATATATATATATATATATATATATATATATATATATAAACGTATCATAATTTAATAATTATATTCAATTTTATAATAAATCTGATTCATTATTTATTTAAGAAATATATTTATTTATAAAGGATAAATAATCATACGAAATATGTCTATATAAATTTATCAAATTAGTAGAGATTGGAAGGGTGCGTATTGGCTTAATAAAAAAATTTTTATTTTAAAATCTTTAAAAGATATTATTATTCGAGAACATATTATTCGTAGACTACGCCTATAAAGAATAATAATTATAATATAACGAATTGTATAACATAAATTTTATTTAATATGTATATTAGTTAAACTTATTATAGCGATATATTATCAACATTAGAATGAATAATATACAGTATAGAGAGAAACAGAATTAATAAAAACTTTTTTTCCTGTAAATGTTTAATTAATTAAATACACCTATAAGACATTACACTTGTCATCGTTATCCATGATATCATATAATAATATAAGAATTCGTAAGTGTAAAGACATGCTCAAGAAATAGTTTATACGTAAAAAGTTATTACTGTTCGATACAGCGAATTTTAAATAAGCAACTGACTCTACAATAACAATATCTTTGAAATTTTCTTATATCGTTCTCTCTTCTCTCTTCATGCTCAGCAATAATTTATAATGTCAAGCATATTAATAATAATTTTACTACTGCTTGTAATAGTTACTTCGATTTTAATAATTACTTCCTTAAAAATAGATGTTATTCGCTTATCGTTCTTATTTAGATTGAAATATCAAATACAATTAAAATGCATCATGTAATATCAATTGATGTATGAAATAAATTATAATTTTAACGAAATATCTAAATTTATGACATATTTACAATATGTTCACAAAAGAAATAATAAGAATAAAAAACTTGATAAATTATTTTATAACACGAATGTATATACTGTTGTAGCTATGAACAAAGCTTAAACATAATAGTATGTAAAAAGTAAAAATTAATTTGAATTATGAAGAACAATATAGTAATTTGAATATTAATATATTTCAATGAAATTATTTAATGGCAAAATATAAAAAAATTTGATCAAATATTCACTTCGAAGCAGGCATATAAACGTTAATATTAAATCCGTAAATATCATTATGACGTTCATTAAATTAATTGATTTTAATGTATAGATCAAACAAATAGTTAATAAATTTAATATTACTATTTCTTATTCTTAATATTTCTTAATATGTGATTCATACTATTTATTACGTTGAAATTTTATTTTAAATTTCTAATACGTTGTATAAATATTCATGGCGATCGAAAATAACAAGAACAACAACAACGAACAAACAAACAAACAAAAATTGAATCGAATATTTTATTATTATATAAAAAAAAAAACGCGTATATATGCATTTTGATGTATAAATCATTTTAGATTATTTTTAAGCGCAGACAAAAATGCTACCATCATTAATATTATTGCTCTTTGTCATTTAAATAGATAGGAAAATTTATAAATTCATATCTTCCGTCATATCTTAATAAAAAAAAAAAAAAAAAAAAAAGTATTAATTCGGTTTACATAACAAAACGTATTTAAATCTGAAAGAAACGATCGTTCTTTTTAACCGGAAAGATAAATCCTATTCAATTGAAGAAAAAAAAAATTACTAATCCTAAGAATTTTCTTTATTAAATACATAAAAATCCCGATTGAATTGATATCGTATTTTTCAATAAGCCGAGACCCCTTTCGTTCTCAAAAGCGTCATTTTTCACAACATCCGGCAAATTGAAAAGGAGCAACGAGACTAGTGAAGCACGATCATCATGGGTTGACTCACATTCTATTACATTCTCATGTCTATGTATCTTTTTTCTCGAAGAGTCGAATTTGGTCTCACCTACTGGACTTCTAACACGTTACATATCAACAAATGTACGTACGTCCAAGTCCCACCATTTATACTTACTTACACACAGGTGAGCGCGTATCGGCACATGCATACACTCATGCAAAGAGAGAGAGAGAGAGAGAGAGAGAGAGAGAGAGAGACAGAGAGAGAGTACATGGAGTCACCAATACATCTTTATTTGGGCAAAAGTCGGAAAAGCTTCGCAGTGTCATTTCAACAAAAAAGCGCGGAACCGTATCGACAATACGTCCTGATGTAATTCAAAAACGCAAATGTGCGTAAAAGAAGCTGACGTAATGTAATGCGCGTGGACATGTACGGAGACTCGTTTTTCATAAATACGCGCTAAACTAAGCGATAGACGAAATCCGTAGATTTTTAAAGAATGGCATGAATTAAAATTCATCATTTGGATTTCATTGGAGTCGGCTGGATTATTCAAAAGTTACATTGAATAATTACACAAAAATTGCATTCCGAATAAAAAAAACTCGAAATTTCGTATTCGTAAAATCGAAATTCGTATAAAATATGTAGTTAAAAGTTTTACATAACGGACAACTTTGCGAAAAAAAAATTGCAATGTAAATGTAGAATGATATCACTCAGCTTAATCACTTTTGCTCCTGAACCAGTGATTTTGTAATAAATTTTAGAAACGAATAGTTCTCAGAAGAACCTAATTCTCGTAATTAAATAAAGTAGATAAATAATAAATACATAAACATGAATACGGAATTATTAAATTGGCCTATTTAAATATTTTAATGAATTTTATTATTATTTATCAAGTAATGGAAAATTTCAGCTTTTACACTAAAATCGCACAATATAATCCCAAGAAGATGAAAAATATTTTTAATAAATTTCAAACTTTACTTTATTATAATTACATCGTTCGTTTTCAATGATTTGCGTTTTATGAGAAATTTTTTCAAAATTTTTTTTATAATATTTATTAATGATATTATTTTTTTCGTGATACAATTCACATAAATAAAAGCAAAATACCAAATATAACGATATAAAATTCAACTACATATATACGAGTGGTATTTTCTATTTGATTGAAAATCATACGAGAATTATTCCGAATATTCTATTATTCAGAATTGACTATTAAACCTTATGACTAGAAAAATATATCTGCAAATAATAATTTAATGTATTTAATGATAAAAATTGACATTATAATGTCAATAGGTTAAATCACAAGATTATCATATTCTTTATGTTAAACTTGAATAATGCTTGCTCGTATTATACCGAAGTCATCTAAATTCTTATTTTTAATTGATATCTAAAATTCAAAAGATTTTTTAATCTTTAGTTATAATTTATAATGACGATATAATCGACATTCCCATAAATTTCTTTAAGAAAAACTACGATGACAAAAATGTCAATACGGACGAAAGTATTGCAAATATTTGAGATTTTTATAAAAATTTAAGGCAAATGAAATTTCAATTTGCTCGATTCTATTCATTTTGTTTCATGGATATTATAATAAATATACAACTCCACGTCTGCCAAGCATCAATATTAAAAAAAAAAAAATCTTACTTGTCTAAAATAAAGAAACATTTCAAAGCAATCCTTTCATGCTCTATTTACAGCAAGTGAAATAATAAGAATGCCACGATATTATCAAGCAAATGCTTTTGAATAAATAATTATGAAACACCTTGATCAGATTGGGGCATAATAATAATAATAATTTCTCCCTCCTGGGATTTCATGTTATCCTCTTATTTGCTAGGGTATGCGAGAGCGTAGGTGGTAACCTATTCGCACACAAGATCAGTAATTGTACATACTTAAAAATTGCGAGACATTAAAGGTGAAAATTTTCAAACATTAGGTGGATTTATCGGGCATTTATGACTTATACATTCAACTTACACTCTGTGATAAAATCTAAAAGATTGCTTAGAAAGAAAGCTTAGAAATAAAGAATGTTTCTCTTGTTCATGCTCGATATGAAAATCAGTTACAATATCAAAGTTTGAATATCGTGTTAGAGCAGCCTTGCTCAACACTGAACAAGAATCCAATAGAGAATCAAAAAAATTCATCAAAATAAAAAAAAAAAAAAAAAAAAAAAAAAAAAAAAAAACCCCCCGATTACCATTCTCCGCTCTTACCGGCGCGACGTAACCGCTCTCCGAATACGTAAAGAGATAGACAAAGAAGCAAAGGGGCTTTTTTCCCGCAAGCGTATAAGTCAGTTATTGACATCGGCTTTTGGTTCGCAACGCCCCGGCTTACATTTTTCCGCCAGATGTGTCGTGCACGACGGGAGAGCGAGCAAGAGGAGGAGAAAAAAAGGGAAAAGCCAAGACGATGTAAACAAAGTTGGTATGAAAGTCTACACTTGAGACAAAGGAGTTTTAGTAGACAAAATCCTTTGGTTTCGCCCCGGCTATGCTGGCAGAAACGAAGACACAGAGAAAGCAAGGAGGAGATAGTGGGACAAATAGCCAGAATAGACAAGATAAGAAAACGTATAAGAAAACTTACTAATACATATGCACGATTACGGACGGGCACACGCGGTAGTGTTAGAAAAGTAAAGGATGAAAATGTGGTGGGAGCGGCGAGGGAGGTGGGGAGGAGGCGGGAAGAGATTGTAGCGGGACATGAGAAATGATTTAATATTTCGTATTTATAGTGATTGTACTAGTGATGGCATAAAGGCCAAATTAAGTCTTTTAAATTACAAAATGCTCGTGTAATTCCATGAGCTTTCGATCGTACGAAGTAATGGCAAATTTTATTTTATTTCTTCTTCTTTTTTTTTTTTTTTTTTTTTTTTTTTTTTTTTTTTTTTTTTCATGCACTTGGCACGACATATCGTAAATAATTCCACGGGTGAATTGAAAATTTTACGCTGTTGATCAATAGTACGTTGTTATGTCTATGTTTATTAGGGCCTTGTTACAATAAATTATGAAAAATCGTTATTATGGATGAAAATATTGAACTAATGAGCAGTTTCTTTAAACGAACAGTCAGACAAAATACTTTCATTCGATAAGAAACTAATAAAGATAAAATAAAAATGTTCTTCATTAAGCTAATGTTATAACATTGTACGATCATCTTATAAAAAAGCATTTTTATACATACAATTGACATAATTATAATGTCATTGATTCGCAATACAATATCGTATGAAATGTATGATGTAGCATTATACCGATTCCCCATGAATGCCATAAAAATACAGTATAAAATGGAAGTTGCATAATTCTTTTTCAAAAATCCACGAGTATAAATAATGCATTGCTTTGTAGGCCAATGAATTGCGGTAAATCGAAAACTTTGTAATTCTTAGGTAATCACTGGCTGCTAGATCCGAGCAGATTAATATCAAATTTTATCGGGATATGATGTTCCGACATTGGCAAACAATCGTGAAAGCGACGATAAAATCAGCCAGCTAAGTAGACGAGTAGCGCCAAATTCAATTACCTAATGATAAAATTACCATAAGCAACTAGACCGAAGAGAGCATATGGTGAGTAAACCGAGGTAGGTACGTCGATATAAATCACCGATAGACGACCCTTAGACGAATCATTTACAATTATAGAAGCGTTTATTACTGTAGCGAAGAACACGGCTCTACAATCTACATAGACACCACTCTTGGGTATTGTGCAGCTTACGGAGCTTCGTGACTAACCGTCGTGGCTAATTTCACAACGCCGCGAAACTCGGGAGGAGATGTCGTCCTGTCATTCAACCTGGAAGCGTGCGCGAAAAGCATTGTCATGCAGTAGGGGAATTGCCCCCGAGTGCTTAGCTGGCGTCTTTCCTCTCGCTCTGGATGTGTAAGTGCGCGGGCGCGCGCGAGCGCCTGTACGTGAATTCTCAAGGAGGGACGACCTACTCGAGTACATCGTCGCTGAATTTTTGCTCCCTTTATTCGTGAAAGTGGCAATGACGTCGGCGAGCTTTGAGATCCCGATGTCAAAGGGAACGAGAACGGGAACGGGAACATTCGCGAGGAAAATGAGGGCGTAATTTGTTGATGTCGAGGACGTGAAGGCCGTTTTAACGAGAATCGTTGTAGGATTCGTTGGAAATTGTATGGTGGCGTTCGAGCACTCGCGTCCATCTCTTAGCACACGGTCGTTCAATTCCCATTTTTTTCGGTAATGTAATACTTTTCATTTTGATTCGTGTCGTTATCGTCAATTGAACGAACGTGTAGTTGGTCCCTGTAATTCCCAGCTTTCGTTTAAATTTGCAATTAACTGGAAATTTCTACTTATTTCAACTTATTAGTTCGCATAAAGGACACACTTCTTCATTGATTCTCAACTTCGAATTTTTGTCGTGGTGGGAAGTGCGAGTAGAGAATTTACAGTGATGAATTATTATAATTAAAAATTATGTAATAAAATTATGTAATAAAAGACATTTAATCGACCGACAACCCGATGCGACTTAATTCTCACATTGTTGCTGAGACTTTTGACGATTGACATTGACAATTAAATTAAATGAACGACAACAATGTTTGCATTTCTTTGATGCGGTGCTAAGTGATTCGATTTCTTCGATAATTAATTGCGTTTTACTCGAATATTTGCAGTTTCGCCATTTCATCCAATTGTCGTTATAAAAATGATGATTAATGCCAATCTAATGTAAATGCCAAATCTCTTATTATCATTCGTTTATTATTTAATGCACTTATTGTTTCTTTAGAAACGCGCTAATTCACTATACATGCTTATGCGCGCGTGTTTCGTGCAATTCATGTCTATCGGTGTTACAAATTGCAAGTTAAACATCTTTAAAAATAATTGAATTCCCTAGCTCGGAGGCAAACGTCATTATATTCAGGGCCGTATAAAGCCAGTCCCCTTTGAACACGTCTATATGAATATTAAATCAGCTCAGTGAATTGATATGTCACGGATAATATCAGACACGACTATAGTAAAGTACTCGAAATGCAAGAGCCGTTGTGCCAATAAGGCTAAGATAAATTATCCCTGCTCAAATAAGCGGCACCGCGTAAAAATAAAGCCAACTATCTCAATATATATTTACTCAAAAGTCCTATCTTTCGACGAGTGCTGCCGAAACTTTATTATAATCCGCAACGCCAAGCCTTTGCGCTTGTACAATATTTCTCAAGCAGCTACCGCTGTCCGTAACCGCTGCATAAAATTGAAAATTCCGCGGGCAAGCGCACGAGGTCGTGTTTACGGTATAAGCATCGATGATGATGTTGAAGCGACGGCGGGGAACGGGCGGGACGGGATAGCGGGGTCAGGAGATAAAAGGAGACTGGAGGCATTCGAGCGGGACCACTCGATTTAATGGATGCAAGGGGGCGAGGCCAAAGCGCTTCCTTCTCGCGCCGCAATTACATTGTGATTTATCCATCACGTATCATCTACGATAGCCGAGCTTACCACGGGGAATCGGCCATTTGTCGAGGAGTAACGAATCGGGGCAACAAAGAGGTGAAGATAAAACAACAAGCATACGAGGCAGAAAATTGTCGGAAGAAAATCGAGGTGGTAGACACGATTGAAGTGGAAGTAGAGGTGTAGAGGCGAGAAAGCAGGAGGGAGAAATAGAAATTAAAGAAATAGAGACGCGGATGATATTCCTAGTTCGGTATTGACTTCGGTACTGTTGATTGTGGAAGTAATTGACTTCTTAAGTGCCAATAGGTAATGGAATAAAAACGACCTCCGTATATAATGACGTTAGGATCTGCACGTGTATGGATACAACGTTGAAAATAAACTTTCAGAGCTCCGATGGATAATATAAGCCATTGAATTACGTCGAGGTAGAAAAAAGAAAAAAAAAAGTTGCAATAATGCAGACAATAACTACACTAAAGATTAATGCTAGTATGGCTGGCGCGTAGATATTATGTTTTTATAAATTGTATCGGACAGGGTGGTTGCGAGGAAATAAAGTGAAATGAAATGCTAAAAATCTTCTGTCATGTGTAGCAATAAATCCCAACTAATGCTAATTCCACATAAATAATAAATAAATATAAAAAATTCATGCGTGTACTTAGTATACACGTATCGTCCGCGTGTTTAAAATTAAAATTTTTAATAATTAAAATACACAAAAAGCATTACAGAATATTTTTATAAAGTATGATGTGTCAGTCATGTACAAAGTACTTGGTATGAAATATAGAAAGCCGGTTGAAAAAGAAGATCTGAAAATAGAAAATTGAGTTCCCGTGTCGTAACTTTTTCAATTTGCGTTGTCAATATTTTAAGTTTGATTTTAATATTTGCTTTGACATAGTTTTAACAATATTGCAAAAACTACTTCGATTATTATATATAATATTATCAAAATTTTAGTGCATGAATATTTCAATGCCAACGGATAGGTTGACTATGCGGTGAATAATGTAACTGAAATATTAATTTCGTCCAACGTTTGAAATTTTCATGCCTTTCTAGATATAATTTTCACATATTACTCGCTCGTTCCATATAATCTATTCACCATAAGTTTTTCAAGATTGACGAAAGCATATAACCAAGTACTTGTGTAAGACAGAAAATTTAAATTTAAAGAAGGCAGGCAGCCGCCGGTCATTGATCTAGGATTTTCCATTACCATTACAAAAAAAAAAAAAAAAAAAAAAAAAAAAAAAAAAAAAAAAAAA
>NW_011948424.1:92118-165929 GCF_000503995.2 Ceratosolen solmsi marchali | reverse complement strand
TATATAAGGTTTTTCACAAACAAAAAAAAAAAAAAAAAAAAAAAAAAAAAAAAAAAAAAAAAAAAAAAAAAAAAAAAAAATTACGTTGAATGTATTATTAATAAAAAAAAATCATAATAATGACGTAAGATATAAGACATAAGATGAAAATTTATTGAAAAAATATATCGCTTTAAGGACTGGAATGTGAATAAAGTTCAAAGCACTCAATATGCACTATGATTTTCTCATCTGTATTATATCGAACGAATGGTAGATGCAATGAGTAAGAATGAAACAAGAATGGGAATATAATTTCGCTCCAATGTTTTCCTTTCGCGGAGGCACTTTTATGCATGAATCAGCGGCTTCGACGACGTAAATCGCGACAACTCGATTATCGATTCGCGTTACTACTAATAAGCATAATAACCCAATGGAGCGATAACTGACGGGAGCGCGCGCTCCTGATAAATACATAACCTTTCGACACATTCTTTCTCCCTCGCGCGATATTATCATTTCGAGCAAGGGTAAGATTTATGTCCAGCTTTCCTCATCCGCATCCCTATAATCCTTTTCTATAACTCGAGCCCCATGGGCGTTTCCTTATTCTACCATCTACGTTTATTAAACTTGCCTCGGCGATATAAATTCAATGATGCGAGCATAATAAAGCATCGATTTATCGTAACTTTATATTGAAATCCTTCGACTTTTTCCCTCGCATGTATAAAGAAACGTTGGAGTTGGCCGTAAATCAAACACTCGAAGGGCTACTTCTTTCCATTTTACCTCTTTCTCTGTATCTTTCGCCGTCGCTTTTTCATTATCTCGCTTTTACTCACTTCTTTCGCCGTAGATTCGATAGTCATTGACGACGAGGCGGAGAAAGGGGCAAAAACTCGCTAAAAGTTAGTAATACCAACTTTTATCCAAAGCTTTTTAATGCAATAAATAACAGCGAATTCTTAGCTTCATTTGTTATAGCTTCCTTCGTTTAATTTGCAATAATTATTTATTAATCGGGTATTTGATAAAAAATTAATAGATTATAACAATAAATAATTCTCTTATTATCGTTACTTATGTTTGAATTGAACGTTCAAGAATTCAAATATATAATTACTTATACACTATTGACATAATTACGATAAAATGCCATGACAATTTCGAAATTTTAAATCGCCAACACAACGGTGTGAAAGCAAATACAACGAGCGGGACAATTATTGAGAGATTTATTCGTTTTATATTCTTCTTTCTCCTTTTTAATTTAATATAAATGAGCAATTTATTAAAATTCTTTAAAATAATGAAGCGTTGAAATTTATTTGTTAAAAATGTTGACACGATAGTAAATAAGCGACTAAGTTTATTTTTATATTTACTGCGTTACAATTTAGTTAAATATATTAACTTTCTTTATTATCCTTCCTAATGCTTTACTTTTCAAGTGCACGTTTTCTTCAAAACTTTATATTTACTTCAAAATTCACTAAACTTATACTTTATTCATTTCAACGAACAGCGAAAAAAAAAAAAATAAAACAACAAATTGACTTACGAATAACAATGTAATAATTAATTACTATAAAATAAATAGGGCATTATATGAAGAAAATAATGTATTCAATGCTAAATATAAATAGATAAAAGGTATTTATTTTGTAAAATTACGTTATTCGAAAAAAAAAGTTTCTAATATCAGTGGAGCATGAAAAATAAGATAACACTTATAGGAACTAATTACTAACATAATAAATGCTTTTACTTTAGCGTCGAGGTAAAATAGCACACTGGAAAAACAGAGTAAGTAACTACTTTTTTATTCTTCGTTTTTATTTATATCCGCATCGTAAAGTCTTTTTGCCCCCTTTATAAATCATAAAATAAAAGTAATTTTATTAACGCAAATATTTATTTGATTTTTTATCCTATTCCTTATTTGTTTTTTTTGTTTGTTTTTTTTTTGTTTTTTATTTTTACAACTTTCACGAAAATTTGCAGACACATGAAAAACAATATAATTGAGAATAAGATTATAATAATTCAAAATATTACCAACTGCTATTGCCAACTGCTTGAACTCGTATTTAAGGAAATAATATGCTGACTTGTAATAAGTCATAATACATGAGCATCTTGCAAGCAAAATCTCATGAACATAGAATAATTATAGACACATTCAAAAAGTCGCACAAAATTCAAAGCTCATTCGATAAAAAAAAAAAAAAAAAAAAAAAAAAAAAAAAAAACACGAAAGGTTTATATATTTATTAATTTACAATCCCGACATCTTTATAAATCTTTATATCTCCATTGATAATAACTATATAATGAAATTATATTAACGATTGAAATGAAGTTTTTGCGTCATGGGCGGCTTTTATTATTGCACGTCACATCACACAAGCTTCGGCATCGCTCCGCTTAACTGCTCTTTAAAAATAATACCAAAGTAATAAGAAAATGGTCGCGGCGCGAGAGATTTGAGAGTGGAAAAGTGGGCAAAAATCACAGAGAGATTGAAAAATGGGGAGGTAAAGTTGAAGTAACGAGGCGTTATCACTGATCAGCTATTGTTTATTCATCGACTATTTATTCTTTTTAATAATCTCGTTGTTTCAGACAAACAACGACAGACACTGGCAAAATTATTACTTTTCGTACATAGACGATGCCGGCAAAGTCGCTGCGGCAAAGCTTACGGTTTGTCCGCTTTCTAATCTGCCACGCATCACTGCTACCCCAGTTGCCGTTGCAGTTGGTGTTGCTGTTGCTGTTGCTGTTGCTGTTGCTGTTGCTGTTGCTGTTGCTGTTGCTGTTGCTGTTGCTGTTGTTACTGTTGCTGTTGCTTCTGCTACTGCTACTGCTACTGCTACACTGAGAGTCGGACAAGCGGTTTAACTTGAATAATTAACATTTATGCTTGCGTCATATCCAGCGGTCGTGAAACTTTAATCTATCTCCTTCTCGCACTCCACGTCGTCTTTGTTATTTTGTTTTTGTCTCTCTGAAGCAATGCATTCGAATACGTGGCGCGCGTTTGCGTTTGACAAGCGCTAAGGTCACGTACTTTTCGAGAAGGGGCGAGCGCACAATTTAATGCTCAAAAAATTAAATGTACTCGTAATTTTATATTTTAATGTGCAATTTGTGTAAGCGCCTTACATTGTCGCATTTCCAAGCGTATATTTAATTATGATAATTTCTTTCTATTACTGCTATCGCTGCTTCGCTATATCGAGATGGAGGAATTTTCTGCCCCCGAATTCATTTCCCATGCGATTTATTATTAACTCGCTCAATAAAGCGACTGTAACTTATTGAACTTGGCATAAATAATGCACATAATAGATGAAAAATTAGAAAGATTAACTTTGTTGCAATATCACTTTCAATATATCGATAAGCAGTTTGTTTTTCTTTGTATGAGAAAGCGCGATAAATAGATTTTAATTACTTTCTAGAAAAAACAAGCTAGTTAAGTCCATTGCTTTACCCTACAAAATTTCAAGTAACTGCAAGTGCAAATAAAACTCTTGCCAAAACTCTACGGTGGAGCTAGTTAATTGTTAAGAGAATTTTTTAAAACAATGTTATTTGTAATTCTAAGGATATTGATAGAAAGATAACAGATATTGCATTTGAAATTCCATTTTTTAGTTTGTGTATAATATTTCTATATACGTTCAATTAGAATTATATTGTTAAATGTTTTTCAAATGAGTTTTATTTTTTCACAGAAAAAATTCAAATTTTGTAGAATTAAAATTAATGAAAATATGACCATTAGAGAAAATTTTTAAAAATGCTTAACTTTATTATTATAACTGTCCGATTGTAATTCAATGGTGCGTGCATGAGTTTTTAATTTCCTATGTGACGACAGTCAATTGCATCTCGCACTGGTATATTTAGTTACAAAAACAATAGATACGAAATTAAAAATACTATTAATTAAATTGAAAAACTATTTCATGTTATAAAAATTCAGTTTATAAAAATGCACATTGTTACGAGGAATAATATGTTCAATCATGCCGGGAATATATGTAACCACATGCACATTTAAATAAATAAAATTATTAGAAATTAGTTTCTGAATTAGCTCAAACACTCAAACAATACACCTGCCCATACAAAATTCTTGTATACGTGTGCCGTACGAATAACATTTCAAGTAAAATAACATCAATATCAATATTATTTATTCCATATATTACGAAACTTTTCATTTAGCTTGTTCAGCTCTTTGTTCGTCTTTGGTCAATATTTTTCCTTCCCTACAAAAATGTCGATTTTCCCGTAACTTTCAGCTCATCGAACTGCAAATTGTCTAAATTTCACTTCAAATACTTAGATAATCTTCATGAAACTATAAATATTATCGATCGTTATATTAGCTAACAGCTATTTACATGTAGATTTAAAAAAAAAAAAAAAAAAAAAAAAACTCAAACCATTTAATATTAAAGAATAATGAATATGTTGGCAAAGCATAGAATTTCCAAAAATCTCATTATTAAATTTACACATAAGTTATCTTAATTTATCTCTTCAACTAACGTCTGTTTCTGATAGGCATCTTATATATATTTATGCTGGAAAATTGAATTGATAGACAAGTTGAAAGTGTACGAGTTGGAACATTACAAGTGTTAGGCAACTTATGCTTGCAATTTTCAAATCTCCCTTGCGCCTTAAGCCTTTTATAACTTATCCATCTATCTATTTCATCTCTTAAGGTATAAATATTACTGCATACCTTATCAATGTTTATCTTTCATAAGAGATAAACCATATTACGTTTGATCAATTTTTATGAAAAACATATTAAATTATTTTATTATCAAATATATGTTAATATAGAATTATTATAATATAAAAGTCATCCTACTTTCAATGTATATTTCAACCTTTTTTCTATCTGATGGTTTCTGCTCATAAATATTGCGTATTTGCCTCTAATGTTAAATGTCTTATTATACAAAACGCATTAGTTTTCATATGTGAAAGCTTATTTTACAACGCTTCACTTTCACAAAATATTGGCACATTGAATTGATTTTTTCTTCAATGACTAGATAAGCTTTTACAAATATCTTTATAAGATGTGCTTTTCATTTTCCACTCTTTCTTTACGATTTAATAGAGAATGAGTCTTACTTTCTTCATAGTATTCTTCGTATTCGATGGACTCTTCTTTACTTTCTAGTTTTCAACAATTTTTTTTAGAAACTCTTCTTGAGCATGGTATCTATCACTTTTCCCTGGTCTTTTTTAAAATGAAAAATGTTTCTTTCTGCAAAACTTATCACCTGAAACGTCAAGTCCAAGGTTATTCAACGATACTTAAGTAGCTTCTTTTTAAAACTTTACTTTTTTTTTTTTTTTTTTTTTTGCAACGACGGCACATAATTCTTATCATCATATTATAAAAACAGTGAACAACTGATAGTAGCAAATCTATTATACCGTATGATCTGATTAAGTCAGCATGTCCGTTTCAAATATACGTAATACCGAAAAGCTTCATCTATTAAAGTCTGTTTAATCTTGACAGATTCAACTTTCTTATTAAAAAGTTAATAAAGATAATATATTTATTGTTTTCTTTTTTTTTTTTTTTTTTTCTTTTTTTGTTCTTTTTTTTAATATTTAATATTTAAAAGGAATTTGGGCTCAGGGATTCGCAGTGCAGTTTCTATGAATTTGAATTTATCATGGTAATATCTACTAAAAGCATAATTCTCAAAACTGAAAATAGAATGTTAACAGAAACCATTCTATTCTTTGTTTCGCGTACTTTCATTATGAACTCATAGACTATTTTTTAAAGCACTTCTAAACTTTTCCTTGATGCAGTATCCTTTTTCTTTTTCTTATATACACTTTTCTGCTCCTTAAAACTTACAAATCTTTTTTTATAATTTAAATTTCTACTATACACTCTACCTCGAGCATCTGCGCAAGAATGACATATTTTTATTCTTAATCTAATTTAAATATCTCAACACTAGACTACGTTTTCTCAAAAAATTTTAACACTGTAAATTAAAATGAGAAAGAAGTAATAATCTAACGAATTACACTAATTAAAAGTTTATTTAATATATTAACAATGTAATAAAAAATTATTTTTTCTTTGCTCATGTAATATAGTAAATGTTAGATGAAACATGTTTATTAAAATGCATTAAGATGTAATTGTAAAATAATTTATTAAAATTTTTTGAAAAGTATTATAAATTGTTTTGTTTTTATATTTAATAAAATAACCGGGATAATAACTTATACAGTACTAAATATTCTATGAAACTAGTCGACATAATGCAAATTGATTTCATGAAGCTAAAATACTAACTTGATACCTTAAGACAATTGCATTACAAACCATCAATAACATTAAGATACGCGATCACTCGCATAAACAAGCAGTTTATTCGATATTATAAATACACTTACGTATAATGAAAGTAGCTCCATGTCAGTACTAATTTCTGTAACTCACCTGTAACATAATGACGAGAACGAACATTAACTATAAATTCAAATATAGTAAAAAAAAAAATATATATATATATATATATATATAAATTACAAAGTAGTATCCAAGTACATTTTATTATTCAAAATATCTAACGAGATAATGCATTCCATAGATGAAACTATTACTATTTATTATATTGCTATAAATATTAAAATATCATTAGTAAAATTACTATATATTTGTACTATATAGGTATCTGACGTATTATTATAATGATATATTCATCAGATCGTATTTACATTTATGTAAATCTGATTTCAAACTTACAATGGCAAATACACTTACACGTGTACGTACGGTGAATGGGATTTAAAATTACTTGGACTAATAATTCTAAACAAGTTGATCTATTCTGTCTCGGCAGTGTAGTGTTGTGATACAGTTATTCTGACAATATCAAACTATACGATTCTATGTGATTTTCATAAAAATAAACTATTAAAAAATAAACGTACATTTGACTGGATTTAAAATTGTATTATTAACTCGAAGGAATTAATGCATAAAGAATGCTCTATTTGTTCAACGCAGTCAAATT
This sequence comes from Ceratosolen solmsi marchali, assembly GCF_000503995.2. Taxonomy (NCBI): domain Eukaryota; kingdom Metazoa; phylum Arthropoda; class Insecta; order Hymenoptera; family Agaonidae; genus Ceratosolen; species Ceratosolen solmsi. Next base: position 158,856 of record NW_011948424.1, on the reverse strand, counting down.
CAACTTATAATAATGAATTTTTATTGAATAAGTACATGCTTTATTACCTTTATGGGTTCATGTAAAGCATATATTTGTATAAGAAAGAGATAGCTATACGAGTTTGTACGTCCATATTCTTTTATTGATAAAATGACCAAATGTATAATTTAATTTGCGAGGAAACCATATAACAGCAATCACAGTATGATTATATTTCATATTATTAAATATGATAAATAAATGGATTAATTGTTGACGAAAATATTTTGATTTGTATTACAAGACGAAGAAAATCTTAGCTTTCCGTTTATACATTTTATGCAGCGATAGTAAAAATGAAGCATTGACCAACGAGAAAATAAAAGATCATTGACCAAGATGAGGGAAGACGTGCAGAGGAGGAAGGAAAGGATAGCCTCAGAGAACTTAAATAATACAGTCGGAGAAAGTGCCGACGATAATAGCCCCGAGGATACATCCACGCCCGCGTTTTCATCTCATTCTCCGCGCTCGCATGCGCCTTTTCCCTTTAAATGCCAACGCGAGAGAATGAGTAAGCGGCGTGAGCCGCGTGGAGAGAGAAAAGAGATTTGGTTGGTAGGGGCAGGGGGGGGCGGACAGGTCGGAAGGCTAGGGGATACACGCGGGTATCGTGCAAGAGCGAACCGCTCCGTCTCGAATACTAATTCTCGTCCCGCCTCTTTTCTAAGTATCGCTGTAAAACAAAGGAGGCTGTGGCATTTATCTCTTTGTATTATTCATCCCTCGCGTTCTCACTCGCTCAATTTCTCAATTTCCCGATTCTTTGAAACCCAGGTTGACGCACGATTCAAAAGATTCACTTGCCTTTTTCCCTCGCTGCCTCCCCACACACTCACTCACACACTCACTCACACACACACACACGCACACGCACACGCACACACTCTCTCTCTCTATCTCTATCTCTCTCTCCCTCTCATCTCTATCTCTCATTCTCGAGCTCGCTCGTTCGGGCAAGTTCCTTTTGTTACCTACGACAGCGCGATAAGGCCCCGTAAGTTTCGCTCCTTGGATATTTTTTTTGCGACGAACCGCGAAACCCTATATCCATCTTTCCATCTTCGCTGCTAGAACGAGCTGATACAGCTGTCTGCACTTCTTTTCATTCGATCAATGAGACAAGCGCACTTTTTAGATTTTACAACAAAAAAAAAAAAAAAAAAAAAAAAAAAAAAAAAAAAAAAAAAAAAAAAAAAAAAAAAAAAAAAAAGAAAAAGAAAAAAGAAAAAGAAAAAAGATAAAGAAAAGAGGGATAAGGCATTGAGCGACTCGAGGAGGTCATTAACGTGGCTATAACTTTACGTAACTTTGAAGAACTTTGGAAGACGTGAATCTTTGTCCAGCTTAAAATCTTATTCTAATTCAACGTTCATGTATTCGGTTTGGATTTAAATATTTTTAAACCGATTTAACATCAAATTTAAAGTCGCTTTCCCTTAAATTTAGTTTCATTTTTCTCGAAACTATTCGCCAGTCGCAATGAATGTACGCTTTGCCATATAATTATAAATTAACGTAGGAAAATTAATTATTAATAAAGACAACTGCCAAAGGAAATTAACAAATGTTCAACAAGACTCAAAATAAACATGACAAATTTTCTGCTCTACTAAACTCTTGTTAATTTAAGGAATTGAAATAAATATTATTATATAATTAAATAGTAATCTTAAGCCGATATTTACACACACACACACACACACACACACACACACACGCACGCACGCACACGCACGCACACACACATATTTATATATATATATTTATATAATTTATTATTTATATAATTATATAATTATATAATATTATTTATATAATTTATATATATATATATATATATATATCGACATTTTTTATGAATAAATTGTAATGTAAATTATATGTGAAGAGTGTCTGAGAATTAATAATTGCAATCGTGATTAGACATATTGTTAAAATCATGATTACCTCTATTCGCATTGAATGTACATCAAATACATTTCCACCAATTGACTATTAATAAAGAAATTATATTCCCTATTATACAAAATTATCTAAAATTTGAATAACTTGTGATATTACAATGCGATATCGATTGTAATCGCGTTAATAGTCGAGCTTGTAATTTGATGACCTTTATGTGAAAGAAATTTATTGTACGGAGGGAAGAAAATGGTGGAGAAGTGCCAAATAAGGAGACATCTGCGAAATGTAAATTTAATGCTGGAGTATGACTAAGACCTGTGATCATTCTAATTTTATACACTTTAACCATTCCGTTCGTCGTAATCCAACATATGGCATTTTCATGTCCCTTTCTTCCATACAGTCGACTTGACGAACTAAGGGGACGAGCCCAGTTGAATGGCTCGTCGAATCCAATGGGAATTGTAAGTCGATGGAGCCAGAAGCTGATAAATAATTAATAACAAGTATTCCATTAAAATGGCTTCGAGTTTTTAAGTAACGGCTTTATACGAGCTTAATCGATGTCAGAATTCTTATTTATCTCTTGGTATTACTTTCACGAGCTGCGCGTTTGCAAACTCTATCATTGAAAAGCTTCGGCGAAGAACAAAGTTTAAAATACCTAAACACGAGTGTCTTAGCGCAACAATTTTAGATGCTTTTACAAGTATTGATTTACCATGTAAAAATAAAAAATAAATTTAATAATTCTCCTAAATATGACGATTATTTCTGTATTTCGTATAATTTAGATGCAAAGTTTCAATTCGATTGCAATTTAATTTGCTACGTCAATATTACAAGGCCATAATCCTGAAAATTAACATTTTATTATGTATTTCATTATATTATTATTATTATTATTATTATTATTATTATTATTATTATTATTATTATTATTATTATTATTATTATTGTTATTATCATTATCATCATCATTATTATTATTATTATTATTATTTTGTAATATTTTTTGTAATAGGCATAATTGTCGCCAATGTAAATAATTTCCAAAAGTATTTTGTTCAATTTTTATCTCGTTTCGTTGTATTTATTCGTTTATTATTATTATTAACGTTCTTTCATGTTCAAAGTCCCAATTCGTGTATTTAACATTTTAATGCAATGCATGCATTAGTTTTTTTTTTTTTTTGTATTAGAATTAACGCTCTAAGCAGATTTATAAACTTTCTTAATTTTCATACTATAAAGTTAACGGGAGTTGAATCTAAAATATCATGATCTTGATTGCAATTCAAGGCGCTGTAAAGAATTTAGCCCAAGTTGTCGGACACGTTTGCACAAGTGTAGAAGCTCCATTAAGTTAGCCGCTTTAGCCTCAATGGATGCAGATATAATGCCGGCATTCTATACGCGCGCACGTGTGTATATATATATATATATATATATATATATATATATATATATATATATATATATATATAAATGTATATATATATATATATAGATGGGCACGCTATTGCCGAAGATAAGATTTATTCATTAAAGTTACTTGAACTATAAAGTCAATTGGAGAGAATGAGAGAAATCTCAATGGTACATAGCGAAACAAAACTTGTCGCTTCGTCAATGATTCGGTTGGGCAAAAATCCATTCGCAGTCGTGAGAACCATTCTTCGCTCATGGAGTAAATGAGCATTCGTCAGGCTGTAATGACAAGAGTGAAGCGACGCTCTCGACTAACGCGAGGCAAATGCGCAACGCAAAGCTCTTGACCCATTCCAAGGTATCTAATTTTTCGAGGCACTTGAGAGACGGTAAATAATTTAGATAAGCAGAAGGACCTCCCTAAAATTGCGCACGAATACAATGAAAGAGAGACGGAGGATGGAGCGGATGGATTGTGAAGGGGTGGTGGTTGGGTGGGGTGGAGGTGGGGTGGTGGTGGTGGTGTATATCGTGGCAGTGCGCATTGGGCTGAGTAGCGTGAGATTGGATTGTATGGTGGATTACGAGTCCGACAGTGCTACTACGGCAAGCAGCCTACGCGTTTGCGCATTTCTCCGCCCCTCTTGTGAATCGGTAAATAGGTACAAGTGCTCCGGCAACAAAGAGTAGGGACGCGGAAGGGGCAGAGAGAAACAATGTAATGTGAATAATGCGCTTTAAAGCGGAGGAGTCTTCCTGCCTGGATGCGTTACTTTTCATTACGTTTAGCATACACACAAGGGCTCCATGGGAATGTGTATGATCGAGTCAATGATGAAAGGATGGGCGAGGTTAACGAAGCCATTATTCGATAAGTCTTGGGCTTGGAAGAAAAATTTGAAATTCACATGATTGTAAGGGAACGGGACGAAAGAAATACCCCCCCCCCCATGGATGTCCTATACTATTTCCTACGCTTAAACTGCATTCGATTCTAGTGTACTTTATGGTAATCTAATAGCCGAACATGTAAAGCAGTTTCACTCACGAGGGAGAAATTAAAAAACATTTTCGTTACGTTTCAATGATGTGCATTTCGAATCTATAGCTCTCGGTGCTCCATTTACATTTTACACGCTTGTTTGGGAATGCAAAACTTTTTTGTTAGTCAAATATTGAAATACCAAGCGGATATTACGATTAATCACATTGCTTATTAAAAAGTACGTTATTATCAGGGCATTAATGATAATAGATTCAATGGCTATGATTTGAATTATCGTGAGGAGTTATTAGGACAGTAATTTTAATAGCCATTAATGTTTACCTAGTAATTATCAGTAACGTAATATTTCTTAATTATCGAGTAATATTTTCTTACTCGGTTAATAAATGCTTATTGCAATAATGCATGGAATTTCCGTAGCGGCTCGAACAATTATTAATTACGCAAAACAAGCCGTTTTAAGTTTGAGAAAACTCGCGTTGAAAACTGAAAATCAGCCTTGAATAATTAACAATTTAATAACGAAGGATTATTAATATGGAATAAAGAGCGCTTTGTTTGGTTTTTATGTTATATTATCGTTTAGCAGTCATATTGAGTATTTGCAAGAGGGCCACGCACAATTCGCCATTGCCATTCGAATATCAACTTGAAAATTTTCCTTCGATAATTATGTTGTGTTCACCAATCGGTTTCGCGTGTAAATTGCCTGTATATCCGACAGTGGTAATAAAGTCCTCGACTATTATGTCTAAATCAACGAGGACTAATAATGCAGAAAGGTAGAAACGGGACGAAAGACTCGCGTAAACACGACTGAGCGTAAGCGAGTGAAATTAAAAATCACAGCCAAGTGAAAGAAAGTAAAGCAATTGCGGCAATTATTCGGGATTCGCGTCATCGCGCCTAACGTACAAAGAGAATTTTAGAACGCGTCCTCTCCCACCGCCTCCACCCCCCCCCCCCAAACACCTTTTATTCGTCGATGTTACACCGGCATTGTGAGGCGGGTGGATAAAGGTTCCGCCCGCTCGTGGCTAAATCGCGAGAGAAGTGCAATGTTCGCTTCGCAGGCCAGTTTCCTGGGCGATTATCCTGACCTCGTGGGGCGCACGCGCGGACAAGCCGACATGGCATGACGCACTTGGGAGAAAAGCCGACGCTCGGCTACGAGGCAGCTGGAATTATCGAGAATTTCGACTGTTTTATTTTCCCTCGTCTTCATGGACAAAACGGGAAACGTGGGTAATTGATCATTGGATAGAAATGCAGGATTCGAGGATTTTTCAGCATTCAGCATTCAATTCGGCATTCAGATGACAATTATATCGGACTCTTTACTACTATGAAGAAACTTTGCGTATTTAGGTATTTATTGAACGCCTTATATAAACAATTCCAAGTGCTCATAGTTCTATAACTATAATGGATAAAAATTACTCGTCCAACGAACAATCCATTCTACAAAATTTTAGCAAATACTTTCCAAATGACAATTCTCTATTTATTCTAGCATCGCTTAACAGATCTATTTAAATAAAGATATTTTAAAATAATTATTTGTAATACTATCGTTTTTCCCTTTGCAATTAACAAATTATTGATTACTTAGAATAATATTTATTATACACATGTTAAAACATGTATATTGTTTATTATTTTTAACAAAATATTCACAATTTTTAATTAATTTCAATTTAATCATAAAATTTTATAATTGCAATTATTTCTTACTACATACAGTCAGTCATTATTAGTTAATTTTTTTTTTATGTGAATAATTATTAATCATTGCTCATAAAGTGTACAAGTATAGAAAATGAATTGAATTATAGTAAAATAAAAATACAAAAAAAGAAAATTTTCATCCCAATGAAATATCTCGTTGTAATATTACATGCTGCCGTTTTAAAAACATTAAAGACAGGATAAAAATGATATATTTATAGTATCCAATATAATTCAGGAAATGTTGGGTTAAATTTTTTAGAACATTTTATAGTAGAAATTTTTCCAATCCTTGACGTGCATCGAATGCATTAATAATTAGTCACTCTTAACATTGCTTTTGAATATTGCATATAGTTTAATTTGACATATAGTTTCTTCTTCTTAATTAACATAAGTTGCGTTTATACATCTAATTAATTTAACTAACAATGATACCATTTAAATTTTATCGGAAATCTGTACCAATAAACGTTTAATGCCAATTGAACATGGCTTTTGAGATATACTTGCATTCTCCTTTATGCAAACTCTAATCGATGAGGATTATTTAATTAATAACTCGCATGTAAAATACACTTTCACCATAGCAGATCCATCATAAAAGCATTACGGATCCTTTTACCGTGCCATTATTAATTTCAATGCGAGAAAAGGCTATCCACGAGATATCGCGTCCCACTGAAATTCAAGACGTAATAATCGCCTAAATCACTGTACTATTCACCGAAGTTGCATGCCAGGGAACAATGAACAGCCAAGGCACACGTATAAAACGGTTGGGGACAAGTGGATGTATAGGATTTTGGGAGGGAGGGAGGGGGGGAGAGGCAGGCGACGCACCAGTGGAAATTCCGGCGTACGGTCAGACAATCCGACCGCGCAATAATTCCTCATCAACTCCCGGGCACATCTTCGCGACGACATTTCGAGACTCCGGCGGCCACCAGCCTATTGTCCGTTACCGAACGAAATAACTCGGCTTCCTATCCCTACACCACCGCTTCAGCAACCCCCTGCCACTACTCCAAAGACCACCCTCCCACCCTCCCGTCCACCCTCCGCCCCTATAAAGACCGCACGTGTGCGCATTTGGTATTGTGTACGGCGAAGAATTCTTTAAGAGAAAGCGCAGCGCTCAGAACTCCAACGATTCGAATTATCAACGTGCACGTGACGAGGACTCGATCATTGATTATTTTAGCGTATTTGAATGTGAGCGTAGTAGTTTATCATCTTTCCATTTATCTAGTTTATCATCTTCGATGTGCGCAGAGACAAATTTAAAAGATTTGCGTTTATCATTTGGAGGGTGTGAAATATGTAAAGCTTTCGAATATTACAATTGTACCGGTAATTTTGATCCTACCCAAGATGGGGCAAAATTAATAAAGACATTTCAACCTCAGTTTTAATACCATAAAACCGTCGTGCCATTTAAATTACATTAACGTATTTGAAATATTTCTAACTTCAGAATTAAAGCTAAATATCGATTGAAATTATTACTCGAGTGTAGCATTTCTACAGTCACTCGACGTTATCAGGTTATCAGGTTTTACGCGTAATGGCAGGAACTATTATAGAAAAATTTGAATCCCGATAATCAATGTATTAATTAATGAAAAAATTCCGATATATTTAAACATTTTGTATCTCAGAAATATTTAAAATAACGAAGAATGCTAACATTATGTATATCGTTTTAATCAGATGCTATCTATATACACCAAATATTGATAATAAATTTAATTATCTAATTTATTTTATAACAAATTTTGTACTTTCAAGTGTTGTAAATGAAATACTAAATTAATAAATATAACAAGTTATGTATGAGATTTTTTTGCTATCATTTAAGTTACTTTCATTAGTATAATTTCAGCTTCTGACTTCAAATTGAATAATTATTATAATTCTTATTACTTTTATTTCATTTTTTAAATAAATTCAGAAAACTCCGCTTCGTTTTATTTATTCATACAATCGGTATTAAATAGCTCATAATATGATATGCATTAGATAACACTTGTGTTTAAATAAAATTCATCCATTCAACATCTTCGCAGGGATATGATTATTTTTACATTCAATCATCGTCAAAAAATATCTTTGGTAATAAAACGCTTATCTTACAAAGAGTCAGGTTATGCAATATATATATATATATATATATGTGTGTGTGTGTGTGTGTGTGTGTGTGTGTGTGTGTGTGTGTGTGTGTTTTTTTACTGATTTGCATAAGCTGAGAGACTATTATGTTGAAAAATTCTGCAACCGATCGCGCCATTGACACTTCTTACAGCGCTTCTCTATTATGCCGCAATGTCCCATCTCTTGTATTAATGTATGCGTTGAACGAAAAATTTAACGGTTCGCCAATGACCGACCAGCCACGTAATTCATGCCAGAGGAAAAAAAAACTGACCGCGCATAAATTCGCCAACTTATATAATGTCCGCAATGTACGGATGATCGAGGAGACGATCGACCGCAGCGAAACATAATAAAAATCCAATGGGAATTTCGCGCGTTTTCCTCTCACGTACGGTCGAAAGATCGTCTGGATTGAAAGGCAAGTTGGCATCGCAGTGAGAAATAAGAAACAAAGGTACACGCGAGAAGTAAGAGCCCAGGTCGGCGTGCGAGAAATAATCCACGGAGGGAGGCTCGCCGTTCCTTGCCGCGACGTCGCGTTCCCGGGTAGGAGACGGCAATCGATAAGCGCGGCCGTCGGCCTCGAGGCGCGCGCCTCTAAAGATGAACTCGTTTACATAGGCATCCGAGTCTTTTTCGGCGTACGGCAACAGTCGCCCTCGATCGATGCTGCAATGGATCTAGCAGCGGATGCGGCGACGACCTTACAATTTCGTTGACATTGTTTAATAATGATAAAGCGAACGACTTTTCTGAGCTGTCGATTGCGCCTCTTCGGTACCCGATCATCGATTCTTCCCTGGGACATTCAAGTTCCGCATTGCAGAATGGTCGTCTCGCTTTTTATAGACTTGATTTCATATATTGACAGCTGTTCTAAAGAAAATTGAGCTTTGCTTCTTTAATTACATAATGAATAGGAGGCGGAGGAGGAATGCAGCGGTTTGACAATTTAATAGTAAATTTAGATTTTCCTTTACTTTTATTATAGTCACTCGGACATTGCTAATATTTTAAATTATTTATACACACACACACACACACACACACACACACACACATATATATATATATATATATATCCAGAAATACCATGCAAATAAATGAAACATTTATACAAAAAATTTAATTTATCGCTCAAGAAGAACAAATAAGTTAGATAATTTTTATAACTACGGAAGCATATATATTGATTTGAACTTTTAACTATGACATTACTATTCGCCAGTGATAAAACTCAGTTATCAAATGTCTTTATTATTCCTTAAAATTGCATGAAATTTGAATACATTCAAATAAGTTATTCCCTAAAACATATATTATTTTGATGAATCTTGGTGGCCGAAATGTCCGCAATTACTACTAACTAAAGCAAGCAAAGTATTATAGATTCTAATGAAATTGCATAATCAAGCAGCTCGCAATATTATCTTGATTATTGCATATCTACTTGATTTTATTTACCTAAAAGCTACTTATAAAGCATAAACAAGCTATATAAATATCATATTTATAATTTACATTTTCAGTTATTTTGGATTGTTAGAAATCTTGGTGAGAATATTTCATGGTAATTTTTTATGTTTTATGTATTTTGAGTGAATTTTTTCAAATACCTATTTTCCTTTTGCAGAACTACTAGGATATTTTGATACTTACTTATAATGTCTTATTATAGTCTGCATTATATTTTACACATTTTACTTGAGTAACAATTATCTTAGAAATTGCAACCAATTAAATGGATCATGAGCTTTATTATTTCACACCAGAAAAGAGACCCGAGAGTTTTATCTACATTTGTATTTTGTAGAATTAACGTTTACTCATAAACACGCGCGCAAGTTTATGTACATGTATTTGCAAACGTAATTTCCTCATTAGAGCTAATAACTCCTATTTATTTCGTTGACGAATTAAAAGCAATTCGATGTTCTGTCTCATTAAATATTAAACGATATTTAACATATAAGTAAGATAATTTAAAGCGATTTTTACTACTTCGTCTTACGCTGTACACTCTTTTCATGCACGAAAATTTCTAATAAAATTAATTTTAAACAACTTTTACTACGTCAAACGTGGTATAGGAATATGTAAAAAAAAAAAAAAAAACAGTTCAGTATTAAGTCGTTTTTCCAAGAAATTTTCCAAGAAATACTTTTAATATTATATACGTATATATATATATATATATATATATATATATATATATATATATATATATATCTTCGTCTCTTTTATTTATTTATTTATTTTTTTTTTTTAAACCACTGTAAAAAATTTAAATTGTCTTTCAGTAGTATGGTTCAGAAAAAAAAATGATCATACTAAAAAAATGTTAGATCCACTTCTAAAGTACCGCATTACACTAAAATTCAAGTAACATTGCTTTAAAATCTATTGATTTCTGCAACTGATGATATGATAAGAGAATTTCTAGAAATTCTAGTAATTATTACGCACTCTAAGCGTATAAAAAATAAATTTATTTTTTTATTTTTTCATGTATCAACAATTATTTCGTATCCTTTAGCATTCTTAAACATACGATTTGCATAAGCTTCATACGACCAAATGTACTATTAAATCACACACAGTGTGTGACCATATTCAATTAAATTTTTTTCAGCTCGTAATCTTAAATACCAAATTAATTTGTAATTCTAATTCAGAACTACACGATTACGTTCAAAAACGTTTTAAAAATACAACGATCGAATGTTCCGCGTAAATTAACACTACATTAATCTTGCAAAATATAACTATTTATAAATGATTGACATAACTAGAACACTGAATAAAACGCGGCATTAATCCTACAATATCTAAAAATAATATTTTTTATTATTTAATTTCGTTTATATTCGAGCACATCAAAAAGCCATTCATACAAAACTAGTAATCCAAGATTAAAAATTCAAGAAAAATATGGAGCAGCCGAGGAAATCTCCGCTGTAAGCTTAGCAAGAAGTCGAAACGCCACTTCGAGCAAACTAATAGTTACATAAAACGACGTTGCGAGTTTAATTTTCTCCGTGCATTTCCCATCCATGACCAAACACACGGTCTGGCATTTCTCTCCGAAGAAACGCACTTGGGCGTGAAAAGACCCGTCGGCCTGCCGCTCTTATCGACCACGGCTTTACTCGCGTCAGTATCGCCAGAAGGCCATTCCACGATGTTGGAAAAGTTAAAAAGTACTGCAATATCGGGGATACTTTCCGCAGCGGACTGGCCTCATCTTTATACACGAACAGGAAGAAAAAACGAGGTCTAAGGAACTTGGTGGCAGAGCAAACTATCGGCCGACCGCCGATAACCGACTCCACCAGAATCACCCGATTCAAACCGCCTCCCCCGCCGCCCACGTCGTGACCACGCTACAATCCTCTCCCCCTCCCCACCCATCGTCATCCACGTAAGCCACGCAGCACCATCGCGTCCTAGCCCTCCTAACCCAACTCATGCGCGCGCGCGTTCGCGCACACCCGTTCTTCCGTCTACCTTATCGCCCAGCCGCCCACACCTCTCCCACCTTTTACAACACTCCGCCAGACGTCCGAGCCGTCGTAATAAAACCCAACGCGCATATAAAACCACCCCCCCCCCAACCCCAGCCCACCCCATATCTTTGGCCACGGCTGCTGTCTATGAGTGGAGGAAGGCCGAAACACTCGCAGCCACTGGCTCAAGCATTAATTTTATCGTAGCTTTTACAACCTCCCGCTTTCTCTCTCCCCTATTTTCTTACACTCACCCTCCCTTCCTTTACGATTTTTCTTCCCTCACTCCCATCCAGTCTCTGTGACTTGATTTCTATAAGTGATCTTGGGCTGTTTATAATGCCCGGCTATGTACTTAACTCGTGCAATTACGTTATCATTATGGTTAAGCTTAATTGTTGATTTATTCCTTAATTATTGTAATGGAGAATTATTGAGAGTGGCGGTAGGTAATTTAATACGACCTGATCTGCATGGAAGATACGCACAGTGATGAATACCGATTGATATGACGATCGATTGGAATACTATTTCGTACATTAAAATCATGGTTATTATAATTGAATATAATTAATGTCGACATTAGGGTGTCTTTAGCTATAATAACAATCATTACCACATATGTATTTATAATACTCGAATTTTCAAGTTAACTCTGAAATACCTAATTGCTACTGAAATTCGACCTCAAAAGAGACAACTAATTAATATAACAAATAATTTGAGTTTGAGAGTATTTACGAGCATTAAATACTCGTTTACGAAGTGCGTTATTAAACGCCACTTAATATGGTAAATTATTATTGCTATTCTCATTCTTCTATTCTATTTATTAAATTATCTTCTCATATTAATTTTCATCTCGCTTGGTTCGCAAAAATCTTTCGTTCCTATAACAGATAGTTGTTTTGTTGCCTTATTGTTTATTTTATCGTTCAGACTTAATAAGAATTGTCATATAAGCGGGCAAAAATCTAAATAATGGCGGATAATTACCTTCGAAAAGCTTTCTCTCGTTTTGATTAAAACGCTGAATCTTTTAAATAGAGGCTGACTTAATATTGCCGGATAAAGATGCTGGGCTATTGAATAATCCAAATTTGAATTGTATTTTTGCCACAAAGGTTTATCGTTATATGCATAAAGAATATTTTATGGAGTAATATATAAGGCATCGGTAGCCGATGTGGCAAATGCCTTCTTTAAGTACGAAAGATCTTCGGATCGAATCCCATTGGCGTTGGATAAAACTTTTTCAGCGAATAAAGTTTCGCGAGTACTTAAAATGCATGATTTTTTTATTAGTAAATGAAAATATATTCCGCAAACTAATATAGTGAAACTGAACGTGATTTCATGTATTATCAGTCCCGACGAATGTTTAATCTTAAACATAATAACCACCACCACCACCTAACTATGATTAAGAATATTTTTCAGAATATTATGAATTTGTTCGTATTATTAAAAAGAAAAGTAAAGAAAAAAAAAAAAAAATTAAAATACATAAATATAACATTTATTTAAATTCACGTCAATATTTTATATTTATAGTAAATATTTGATAAAACAAATGTCATTTTTTAAATATTGTAGATCAAAGGAATTACAAACAGAAGCTCAGGGTATGTTACTTGTTTTGCATTCGATCGATTCTCAGTTAAAAATAAAAACATTTGTATAAATATTCGCAATAAACGATAAAAGTCGCTCTCGTAACAATATAAAATCTAGTCATTATATAATTTATGAAGCAGCTAAATAAACGTAAAGATTTCGAGAGGAAAATAATAAAAAAACATACGAAAAAAAAAAAAATAAATAAATAAATAAATAATCGCATAACGTTATAACGAGATGAATTACGACAGATCTTACGAAAGATTATTAAAGAATTACAAAAAACAGTTCTTATTATCGAAAATAAGTAATCAAAATCTTAAAGGAAAATCAACGGAAATCCTAATTAAATGTTTGTTAGTGATTACAATATATACTACAATTAAGATATTTCAAAGTTACCGTCTTTCTAAAATTAGCACTGAAATTTATTTATAATCACTGGGTAACCAAATACTTATATAAACAACTAATAATTTCTTTATTAACATCAATTATCAAGTATTGTATTAATAACAATATCGTTTTACTTATGTTAATTCCTAGCGATCTATCGATTGTACAATATGAACGTCCCATTAATTCGATACTAAATATATCTCGATTAATTTCGACCTCGGCGCCTCCGCAAGAAGTTCATTGCTTATAACTAAACTTAAATAATTAATTTCAATCCGTGAAAGTTGAACTGGCGCGGGCATTATCGAAGATGTGCCATTTGTCACAATATATCCGAACGTGAATAAATATATTCGCACAATAATTACATTCTTTGCAAATCAATTATTCACGTCGACAATTGATGAAACAATCGATTCATCTTTTTCTCTTAGTTTCCACATTGGTCGTCGATTCGGACTATTGGAGACAACTCAGGCAACCGCGTAATCTCCATCCTTTCTCCTTCTTTTTTTTTTTGCTCACATCCAACTCCTCTCTTTCTTTTTAAGTATCTCTTTGAATCTGTATTTGCTCATGCTTTCAACTAGGGTCGCTCCCTCTATTCTTAATTTGGTCGCGTGGTAAGCGTAACGACCAGAAAGAGAGAAAAAGTCTGAATGACCGAGTGCGCGCGCGGGCGAGAGAGAGAGAGAGAGAGAGAGAGAGAGAGAGTGACGAAGTAACAGAAATAAATAGATAGTAAGCACAGCTGGACAGCAGAGCAATATCTTCAACTTGAAGATCACATGGGCAGAGATGGAAAATCCTGAACACGTCTCTCCCTTGCGTTACAAAAGTGCGAATGACTAGAAGCAGCGGAGTAAAACAGAGATTGCAAACGCAAACCGCCATGTTTTTACTTATCCCCACCGATGGGCGATACGGTGAGAGAGAAGGAGAGAGACGTTGAAGATTCATCTACCGTTATTACTCCTTTTCTCCCAACATCGTAACAGAACTAATACATCAGACGTATATTCTGTGTATGCGCGAGTAAGGAACAAGATCCACACTAAGAGAGAGAGAGAGAGAGAGAAAGAGATACAGCGTGAATGCTTGAGGGTTTGGGGGAGGAGGAGGAGAGCTCTCGGACTGTCGCGCCCTGGCGCTCGGAAGGCTTTTGACCCCCGGCACGCGCACGGACGCTCACCTTCTTTACGACCTCTTCCGAGCACCAGTCCATTTTCTCTTTCTTTCTCCATGTTGCTCTCACCCTTTAATTATCAAGGTGTTGCACGTATCTCCTTTACGTTTCTCCTTTTTTTCCCCCCCCCCCCCACCCACCCACTCACCCCGCTCGTTCTCTTTCTTTATCTTTTTCTTCCATTCCTTATTTCTTTGTAATACTTAGTTAGATGAATTCTAAAGGAATTGCTTTTTGAAGAGCGAAGTTGTAGATTTGAAAGATCGTGAAGGGGAAGATGTATAGAGAGGGGCCAGAGTCGAGTGGAGCTGCAATATTTATTACACATTTTCAATTTTTAATTTTCATTATATTTTACAGTTTTCCGATGTTACCGTTGCACTGAAAATATTGCGAAAACACGAAGATGTATCAAAATTAAGAAAAGGCAACGCTTATTTTTATAACGACGTGTCCTTAAATACCATTTCTTATAAGCATTATTATTAATTAATATAAAAGTATCGTACTTTCGAGCGATACCATGCTACACGAAATAATAATTTCATTTATTAATCATCATATTTAACTATTAACAAAGTGTATTATGAAACTAGTATTACTTCCAACATAAATAAAATATTAAATAATGCAGCTCTGTTATATAAGTATAAAAGGGTTGAATTAACCCGAGACCTTTCGATTTTACTTATCAGTCTTTAATTATCAATACGGATATTAAGAACATCTTTTCTCTTTTAATACAAGTTTGAAATTAGGATTTTGATAAGTTTCAAAGATATCTGTTTTTTTTTTCCAGCTACATTTTCCTGTAAAATACCTGTTAACTTATGAGTACTTAATTAATGAAATTTAAAATCTGAATCTTGAATTATGATTGACGCTCGTCATTACAGAATAAGTTCAATTAATTTTATGTTAAAGTATTATGTATATGAAATAGGAAGTTTTTCAATTTACATAGATGCTCATTATTTATAACAAATTTATTTTCAACGCAGGTCTCTATATTATATTAATTAAAAGCCTTTGATTGCAAAATACTCAAGAGAACAAATTTTTTATTATTATTATTTGATTACCCTTAGTCTACTACTGTGATTAATTATAAAATTATTATATTATTAAATGTAATATGTAATTTCAAACAAAAAAAAAAAAAAAAAAAAAAAAACGTAAATAATTAGTAAACAAGTTTATAACATTTTAATAAGATAATAATTTGAACTGCAACAATTAATTTTATTTATAACAATTAATAAATATCGATTCATTAAGGAGTAATTGTAAATTATAACTGTAATATAAAACGTCATAATAAGCTGTATTATGTTTAGAAAGAAATATATTTTAATATTATGTGAGTGGCAAAGTTACATATTTAAATTTAACCTTTGACAAACAATGAAACCTAATTGGAAAAGTTACTTTCAACAAAAATCCATTAAATTTGGTCTGATGAAAAAATACATTTTATAAAGATTAAGTTCTAACTTAGATATCATGGATATTATATTTTGTTGGATATTATAAATTAATGAAGTACTTCAGGATAATAAGAATATACATTTTTGAACGATCTGTTGTATGTTCTTCTTCAGAAATATATTATATTGTTAATAAAGGTACTGAGACAAAAATGTTAATTGACATTATTCAATAATTAGATAAATAGTAAATAGATTACACCAAAGAAAAATCAATATATATATATATTTTTTTTTTTGGTTATAACAAATATTATGAAAACAATTTAAATTTCATAGAAAAATTATTGAATTTAAAATAATTATACACACGTATTAATGTTAATAAAATGTAGTAAATACTTCGTAATAATAATAATAATAATAACAATAATAATAATAGAATATAAACTATCGTATAATAATATTAATTACAAACAGACATAGTATTGTAAGAAAATGAAAAGTAATTATAAAAATGTTGTACGATATGATATTTCTTGATTTTCCTCCAAGGGTACATTATGGTTAAATAATTAACCATTTTATTTCTACATAAGTATATATGATAGTTAAAATTAAAAAAATTTGTTTTATTCAAAATAAATATAGTAAAAATATAATAATTGATATGATTTGCTAATATATGCGATGTTCGACCCAAAAGAAGCAAGCAAGCGCGCGCGCGCACACACACAGAGAGAGAGAGAGAGAGAGAGAGAGAGAGAGAGAGAGAAAGAGAGAAAGAGGGAATGAGAATGACCTCTCCACAAGCATTATTTCTTCATCTGTATAACTCATTAAGATGCATTAATACGTCCAGTCATGTCTCGTTTTTCCACCACTCTTTTTATCCCTTCATTTTCCTTCGTCTTCCTTTAACTTGCCATTTTTCCCCAACGTTGTTGTCTCGTCTCGTCTATAATCTACATCTCCTTCGTTTTATTTGCTTTTTAGTTATGACCCGACAACTCTCTTTTGCATGTCTGGTCTTCTTTAACGCGAGCTAAACAAGAGATGATGAGAGTGTGTAAAATGTACACGTGAGTCTCATATTTAATCTCCAACGTAGCGGAAAAATTTCAAACGTAATACGAGCAAGTTTTCTTTATTTTTTATTTAATTCATACTTTTCTCGAATGATTTATGTCTAAAGACGAGGGAAAGTCATTTTTTTATATGATAAATTCGCTTCTATGTAGTACTTATCGTATTGAGCAAAGCAAAATGACTGTACTAGCAAAATATTATTTGAATATTTTATAAGCTTTTACGTATTTTCCTATTTTTCGTAATGCGAATCTTATGTGTTGTTGTTATTATTATTATTACATACAATACGCGCACGCGTAAACGCCTGTATGTATATACATAGGTAAATATGATCTTAAACTTTATTATACATCAAAATAGAAATTTCTGAAAAACAAAAAGAAAAAGAAAAACTTATAAGTTACGAATATTTTATTGTAAATGAACTTAAATTTCTCTATAAATTTTTCCATTTAATCCAATATATTTCCAGTCAATATCATTCGTTTCAGTATCTTTAATTCATATATAAGAACCTTATTTCTTTCATGCACTATAAACAATAATTTATATATTTAACAAAAGATAAACAACATACAAATAGGTTGACGAAATGGTGTGAAAAATTTGCCATATCTTTCACTGAATATAAAACACCAAAATTTTCTATTATGTAAATTTCTTATCAATCTATAGAGGATAAGAAAAAACAATATATTTTACTCTCGTATGGGGTGATGTAGTATTTCTAACTTTTGACAATGTTGTGTTATCTGGTCTATTTACCATCTATCTTCTGTAATCTTATCACAAATTTTTTTTCTCTCTCTCTCTCTCTCTCTCTCTCTTCCTATTATTTTATATAATAGAAAAAAATATAACTAATGGGTTAAAGAAGAAAATGTTTTATATTTAATCATTTATATCTAGATAAAATATCAATCAATGTTCAGATATTTATATAGCTTGTATATAATATATATATATATATATATATATATATATTTTTTTTTTTTTTTTTTTTTATTAATTATATAAATTATAATGGTATTGCAACAATACGCTTTTGTCATAAAACGAAATGAAAAAATGCTTATTCTTTTTTATTAACAGCCAGCTTTTCTTCGCATTAATGGACTACTTTTTTCCTCTATTTTTCAAATCTTTCTTGCAATGTAAACATCGGAAAAGCTATTTAGATAATACGCACCCTTAAACAAACATATATCATATATCAAACAAATACCGTCGAAGGAAAATAATTGGATTAAAGTACTTGGCCACAAACTTTTTTGAAATTAATAATATAATTGTCTCGATATAAAATTTCTATTCAATAAATATATACGTTTAGATGGTGAGCATTTATCTTTCAATCAATTTTCATCATTTTTAATCAATTTAATCCATAAAATTTTAATGTTAATAATATTTAAAACCTGCACTAATATTGAACAAAAATATTTTCGAATATTCAATTTTCCGAAATAATTCTTGAATAAACTCTTCTCAAAAAAGAAATATTTAAATTTAATTAAAATTTTCCTACATATTTCATAAAACAATCAAATACGTAGACTCTAAAAAAATTTAAAAAAAAAAAAAAAAAAAAAAAAAAAAAAAAAAAAAAAAAAAAAAAAAAAAGTAAAAAAGAAAAGAAGAAAAAAACAAGTATTTAGATTTAATTAAAATTTTTAATTTTTCCTAAATATCCTTTCAGTGTCGTATCAATATATTCGCATATCGTTGAGTCGTAAAAAAAAACAACTTGTTGTGTTTATTTATCTTTAGCTTGATACAAAGAGTTTTCTAAGCGTCACTGTGCATTACAGTAACTTAACCAAATATGTTCCAAATACATTTAACTTAGGAAATTCTTTTCGATATTTAAAGCTTAATTTACTTTCCATTTCTACGGCAGTAAAATTTATCCTTACTTAAGAATAATATATACATATAGAAGGTCCGCTTGAACTTAAAAGCAAATAAGCCCGGTAAAATGGAGTATTCACCCTTTTAACTTGATGAAGAAAGAAGTGAAAATATCTGGAATAAAAATAAATTCCGTACGAAACAGTGGAAAGGCAGAGGCAAATTTATTCAAGTATTCCGAGCCAATCATTCACCAAAGGTGAAATCGCTCTCTCATAACCACTAAAAGCTTAAACACAATTTCGAACATTTCAAACCGCGCTGAAATTGAATATCATCTAAATGAAAGAAGAGAACGAAGAAGAAAGACGATGTGCGAGAGACAAGGTAGGGCGATTGGTAGCGATGAGGGGAAGGGGATTGGGGATGGGAGGAGTGGGGTATGGGTGGACTTTGGGAGGTGGTGGTGGTGGCGGCGGTGAGGGGGAAGGGGGAGGGGGAGGGGGAGGGGGGAAGGGAGAGAATAATAGTCCCCATATCTCAACATTTTAGCAATTTCGTAGGAGACGCGGTGATTGCCAGGGCTATTTAGATAATCCGACGGCCCCTTCCCACTCACGCACACGCGCAAAAATCACCCCTCGTCATCCGCGACTTCGCACTTCGTTACACGGCGTCTGCTCGATCGGTGGCTCACATTCATAATACGCGAAGGAGGATAGTAGGAGGTGCGGAGAATGCCGCTTTTTCGCGTATGTTTTCCCGACGGAGCCGCGGTAACTGCGAGCCCAGGAACTCATTTTTCCCCCGTGAAGAATACGGCCGGTGGTCCCTCGACTAGCGAGCCATTTTTCTCCCCCAAGGTCCTATCGAACATGTGTATGTATGTAACAGCAGCGATCTACCAAATTCTCCGAGTGAATGGCCCTATTGGAAAATAGTCATTTTCCCGAAGCTCTGTAGGCATTATTTATGTTGGAAGCGGTTGATTGTATTGTGCTTATCTTGCCTCTTTTATGTTTATAATATCGGCTCTTCGACGTATTGATTTCCTTATTTAATGGTAGTTTGCCTGGAATTGTTAATACGCTTCGTCAATCATTAATTTTCACATAAAATGCGTGTCTGTGTTAAATTTCTAATGGCCAGTTCTGAGTTGAGTCTTTGGATTAAGATCGACAGATAAAGTATAATTCATTCAATGCAGCTCCCTATGACCTTTAGTGGAGCGAAAAAAAAAAAAAAAAAAAAAAAAAAAAAAAAAAAAAATGGACAAACAGATTTAATATAAACACATTGAATATACAAGTTTTTTAAATATTTGTTACGGGAAAAATGGAAAAATTGAGACCTTTATATTGTATATTAATATTGAAATTAATTATAAAAGTATATGAAATAATTTGAGATCTTGACTTTGTAAATTCAAATCGACAAAAATGAAACATGTAATTTCTTTAATTTAATTTGATTAATTCCATCCAGCTAATTAAAAATCTTTCTTATGAAAATATTAATATAAAGCTAATGCTTTAAGTATGAATTAAAGGAGAGGATAATTTTTTCTCTTCACTTTTTTATTCACTTTTTTCTTCGTAGCCTACTTTTATGTTTTAACTATCACGTTTTAGACTAGATTATTTAAACAGATAAGCTGCATTTGCAGACTATGGTAATAAAAAAGCGAAAAAGAAGCAAATTGTGCTTTTTTGCTGCTTCGTATCTTACGAGAGAAAATCGATGGAGTGAGGGTAAATTGATTCGGGGTTCCGATTCTTGCGGTCTTTGCGCTTCGTTTGAGCAAAGAGACTCTTATAAATTTTTTGCTTCGAAGGGACAGTTCATGTTTTAGACTCACATGTGTTATTCCATTACAATTTTGCAAAAAAAATTTTTAGCTGCAAGTTACTTCGATAAATTTAATAAGGAAATAATTATGAATATAGATAACTGTCCGGTAAAACAATTGACATTGCGCTTTATTAATTACAACAATATTATAAGATATTAATATTATGATATTTAATTGCATTAGATGAAATTATAATTCACGCGGTTTAAGACTTTTAACCTAAAAATGGAAATTAAATTTTGTCTTATTAAAAAATTGTTAATTACTCGCTAGTCAATGTAAGTAGATGAAAAAAAAAATGAAAATGATTATATGATACAAAAAATTAAAATAAAATTTTTCCGAAAAAAGAAAGTATTTGAAATAAACTTTATTTTATAAACAAAAAAATGCATACGTATTTCTCAAGTATGGAGCAGACAAATAAAATAAAATTTCATCAAACTTGTATTTATATTTGATGAAATGCAATAAAAGAAAAACGTTAATTTAAAAATAGTTGTTTCAAGTGACGCATAGCTCCTGAAAAAATTTTCATCTTAAAAATGAAACGGGGAAATAAAAATTTTACATAAATAAAATATATTATACGAGTGATTAGTAAATGTGGAACAATACGTATTTAAGTCAATTTCAATTGATTTAAGATTATTGTCAAGGCATCAATTATATTATTAAAATTGATAATATTTTTATAGAAATATGTTGGTTGCATCCATTTAAAATTCATTATTTTCCTAACATTGTTGACTTCTTTTAATAACAATTGTATTAATATCGATCTGATATTTTATTTAATGAGAGATTCTCATTTAATTCTTTTCCCATACCAAAGTGTCATTACTATAGCAACAGAATAATCATTCGTCACGCTTAAAATTTTTACTCAACTATCTCATTTAACTTATTATTTTGTCGTTGAATGTAAAACATTCCTTGCAATTAATTTTTGTTATCCCGCATCTTATATTTAGCAGTATGTAGCAAAAAGCAATTTGAAAGAAGCAAATTTATGATAATGCAAATGAAAAATTTTATTTAATTAAAAAATATATCGAATAAATAACGCGGAATAAGTTAATACTTTTGTTTACACAATTGCTTCGTGACAATGTGATTTCAATCAGATTTAAAATCTACTATTTTAAACGAAATAAAAATAAGAATTGGCTAGATAGTAACCGAATCAATTTTATGGAGACATTTTCCCCGTCACCTTATCGATGAACAATTCCTCGGTCAATTTTTCCATTCCAGTAAGCGCGTAAGAGAATAAACCCATCAGCTCGAAAAAGAGCGTAGACGTAGACAATAGACAGAGACAGATAAAGTGAGAAGAGAGTTGTGAATGAGAGTGATAGAGAGAGTGATAGAGAGAGAGAGAGAGAGAGAGAGAGAGAGAGAGAGAGAAAATAAAACATAAGAGCGAGGCATCATTGTTCACTGTGATATTTGAAACGGGTTACAGTGCTTTTTTTTTATATTTAAAGATCTCATATGTGACGGTGATTTACTCAAAAGAATATCGTTGTGAAATTGTAGGAAAAAAATTCTTGAATCTTACAGGATAGTTAGCATTTATTTTCCATTTATCATTTGTCCTATAATGTAAAATGTATCTCTTCCGCTCAACCATTACGTACATTTGAAAATAAAATATACTCCACTAACATAATGTATTATAAATTAAAACACCGCCATACATTAATTTTGAAGTATGATGATGTATTGTCGCGAGGCCGATACGCGCATCACAAGTAAGACGATAATTAACTTGTACTTCAAAATTCCATCTACTTAAGTTCCTACGATTTATCCGTGAGAATGTGCATATACCAAACCATTACTCCCGCCAACTTTCGAAAGTAAAAGGGGGCCGGGTCAGCGGAGGGAGAGCTGAATTTAACTTCAGTACATTAATTTTACTGCCGCTTAAGAATCATAGCCGTCGATCTTGATTCTGCTTTAGAGGCGGACGAACCTCAAGAAAAATTATCCCTCTTTCCAGAAGCGGTCACAGAAACGGAGAGATCTCAGTTCTGGTCGCAGCACCGAGCTCAGACAACGAGTAGTACTTGGTCGACAACGACGAGGACGACTTTACGAGGAAACTCCGAAGCGACTGGCGCGACTGCTGCCGCGAGGAGCACAAGGACGAAGTGCGAGCGGCGAAGAAGGCGATACGAGTATCCGAACTGATTTACGTTCGTTTACGACGGCGTGAGTCTATGCGATTTAAACCTGACGGCAGCGGACTTTGCTCCTTAAAGGTTATATATATATATATATGTTGCGCACACTTGGGAATTTGCTGCAAATGCAATCGTTAATGCGGATTTACTCGTGCAAACGCTGCGCTCGTGTATTCTTTCAGAAGATGTTTGACTTTATCGGATACGCGGCTGCGTATTAGGATGTTATTGAGGCATGGCATGGATCGTTGGTATTTATAGTCTCAAAAGATTGTTAGGGTAGGGACCGGGAAATGGAAAAGGGACTAGAGTAAATTGAAAAGCTTTTGTTATTAATTTAAGCTGTATAATCATAGCGTTCGAGTTGATGTAAATTGATACCTAGTTAACGATGGGATGCTTTAGTGCGAGATAAATTATCCTTCTTGTCGTATCGACGTGCTGCAATCGCTAGAAAGTCGATGCACGTAATCTATTATATATATATATATATATATATATATATAAACTTAATGGCCTCGCGATTCTTTAAATAATACAAAAATTGTGGTGAGAAAAATGTAAATAAAGTGCTTACTTTACACATTTGCTTTTGTTATAAATGTGTCAAAATAATATATAGATTACACGTATCTAATTGGTTAGGTACATAATGAGAATATCGACATGTCGGTGTTTGCGAATACATTGATCGAAAATTTACGTCTACAATGTAATTGGAAATTAGACCATTTTAATACATGAAATTATAATCATTTTGCAATTATTAATATTGTTACAACAGTATAAAGAAATAATATAAATAATCTTTTGTATTAATTAAAATCAATTATTTCGTATTTAATTCATGGATAATGTACAATTATGGTTAATGTACATAATGTAATTGCCTACCCAATCTTAATATATTCAACAGTTTACAAAATAGAAGTATACAACATTTGATTTTTTTCAAAATAGAACATTTTCCTCCTACGCTCTTTCTCATTACAATAACAAAACAATTCTTGGCGTACTTTATATATATATGGCACGTTAAATACATACATAGAAACAAAATTCCTTATGCACATTTATAGTAATAGTAAAGAAATGATAAATGATCTACGAATGTATACACAAAAGTGCACATATCGCATGTCCTATAATTTTTATAGCGCTTTTAAAGTCTTTTAATATTCAAGCATATTTTAAACAGCATATTTTCCGGTTTCTAAATGTTTTAAAAATATCATTTGCACATAAATGTTAAAAAAAAAAAAAAAAAAAAAAAAACATCGATCACTGATACATAAATGCTTACCGATTATTTAAATAAACCAATCATTCGGTTAAAATATTTTTCGGTTTAACATAAGTTTCTGATAAAATTCAAATTTCTTATATAATTAATATTATGCACAAATTAATAATGAGTAATACATTTATAATACAATAATACAACAATGAGAAGATTTACATTTTTATATAAGAAATTTATTGCTTTATATACAAATTTAAAACTTTTAGTTTAATATTGAAAAACGTATTACTAAATAATGAAACACATTTCATTTATATATCGAGCTTTAGAAATATTCGTGGCTTTTCTATAATTGGTTTTTAGAAAGTTTAACAATCGTATTAATAAATAATCATATTTTTCAAATCCTCTTCTAATTTTAATAATTTAAGTTCATATAAACGTTGAATTGTTGGATGAATTTGCTTATAATGAACAATTCGAAATAAATTAAAATACAACTTTATCTAATATAAATAATTAATTGTAATAAATTTGCCTACAATTTAAAAGAAAATTAAATTCTTAGGTATAATATTTAAATATTTGGGTGAAAAATTTTAATGTTCAAAATAAGAAAGAATGAAGATTAATTTTCAATAAAATATCAGTATATTAATAATCATAAAATATAAAATATAAAATTCATAGCGATCGAGATATTGAAACAGCTTATAAAAGAGATATGGTAATTTTAATAAATACGTATATTGAAAAGTATAGGTAAATTATTAAATTTATTAACGTATATAGAACAGATATTATGGGACAAAATGAAATTCCTTAAATTTTGGCAAAACCATAACAAAAACTTTCGATATTACAGGTAAACCGATTTAACGATATCTTTAATTGCATAATATTTGCCGATACAATTAACAGTAATTGGATATTCAAATTTTTTGTTTTATCCAGTATTATAAAGTTATAAATAATTTTGATTAAATAAAAATTTACTTGTATACTTGTATTTTCCGTATGAATATAAAATCAATGGCAGAAATGCCTTATCACGAATTTTTTTCAAAGTTTTTTTTGAATTTACCGTTGAAAAGATAATAATTATCAAGCTTCAATCTACAAATCGATAATATATATTTGTCTTAAATATTAATTCGCTAAATAAGACTGTAATTTCCTTTCATCTAAAATCAACATCCTCGAACATAGCCACAAACTAACGCATTCAATTATCTTTTATTTTAAATTAAGCCACTGACAACAGAGCAAATCTTCTATCTATAAAGTTTGCCAGAATGCTGGACATATTCCCTCAACATTATACTGCACTTTCAATCTGTTTAAGCTCTCCAAAGCAGCAACTTCAATTTACTTCGTTCCAGGATAAAGGAGTAACGTCCAAGCTCCAGTTAAATCCCTTTCTACCTTCTTAACTTCTTTGTATATGCACGTACAGTCGCCCTCTCTTTTTATTCTCAATCTCTATGTTTTTAATTCTTCATTTGCCCCCCTCCCCCCATCGCTCTTACTTCCTCTCTTCTCTTCTCTCTCTCTCTCTCTCTCTCTCTCTCTCTCTCTCTCTATCTCTATCTCTCTATCTCTCTCTCTCTCTTTAAGTTTTTTTATTTCATTCTTCCTCTTTAGGTTTATGTAAACATTAGAGCGCGCAGATTCATCGCGTAACCCATTGTATTACTTACCCCCTGATGTTGCCCTGAGCTGCGTCCTGCATAATTAACTTTACTTTAGAAGTCACTGTTTCTACGCCCAAACACGGCTCGCTTTCCCCTCACCCCGGTAACATTTTTCCCTTTAGCCTTAAGTAAAGATTGTTTACCCTTACCAGCGAGTTTGGCTACTTACGACAAAGCGGCCCGCGCGTCTTTATGCGTCACTGAAACCTTTCACAGTCGGTCATCAAATATTTCACAGCTACCTCTCTCTGCCGTCACTACGTTGCGAATTCATACGCGTATGCGTGAGAGCAATCCAACCCTCCAGTCAGATACCCCACCCCACCCCACCCCCATCGTATCCAGCCACTGCCACCCTAACCAGTTACGTCGAATTCCACGGGGAGACTCCACAACGCGAGATCGCCTTGAAGATTTCCTGCTCTTGCCGGCATTGCATCTTATTGAACCATGGCAAAGGGTAGCTCTTGAGTTTCCACGTCTTGGGGGAGCGAGTAAGAGAGACGTCAAGGAAAGGAAAGACGGGACGGAAGGAATAAAAGGAGAAAGAATCATCTGGAAATTTGCATTTCCGAGGCGTCTACGTGCAAACTAAGAATTTGAGACTTGCGTTTGCGATTCTCTCCCTTTCGCGTATGCGTTTTTTCGCTTGTTTCTACCTCTCAAAAAAAAGATGGAAACTCACTAGCTCTGACTCTCTCTCTCTCTCTCTCTCACTCTCTCTCTCACTCTACCTCGCTGTCTGTAGGTATCACGAAGCTCCAAGGATTCGATTAGTTATGAGATAAGATTTATTTGTTTACAGAAGAAATTATTCCGTCGTTCTCGGGGATTTATTTTACACATCAACATCATCTAAATCCTTGAAAATTCTTGCTTTTATTTGATAAAGTAAAAATTGAGTCTGTACTTGCGTATATTCTAAAATTATATACATTGTTACTGGTTAAACAATTTTTAAAAAATTATGTTTTTTTTAATGAAGCAAAATTTTTTCATCGAATGTTCTATATACTTTTTTATTAGTATATTTTTAATTAATATCATAGATTATTTAATGCGATATTATATACTTTGAATCTTGATAATGATAATTTAATCATATATATATATATATATATATATATATATAGTTAACTTATTTACTGCTCCAAATAGTCATAGAAATAAAGGTTCAAAGAGTCGAAAAAAATGCTTTTTACCTTTTTACAAGATATATATCTTTTGGTATTCAAATTTGCATGCATTTGGTATTCAAATACTAAAATGTAATGGCATTATAATTGTAAAATCTTGGATACATTTTGAAAATTATTTTTCAAAAAGAAAAAATTTTGAGCAATGAATGCAAGAGAATTTTGAAGGACATAAAGCTATAAGAATTCACTACGAACTTTGAGTCTTCTATTACAATCGTATTGAATATTTTTATCTCGTAAAGCATGAAAAGTGAAAATGAATTTCATTAAACTAAATGTTAGTAAAATTTAATGAAAAATTATTAAGAATATTTAATTATGTAAAAAAAAATAATTGAGTTTACCTAACGAAGTACAGTATAACCAAGTTCTTATAATAAAATTAGAAGTTTCAAAATTTCTAAAGGATAAATTATAATTATTATTTTTTCTCAAACGATTTATTATAATATTTTCAATTTAATTAAAATATTTAAATAATATCTTTTAATTAATTCGATAGAATTGGATTAAATATATAAATCATATGCGTAAATTTTTACTAAAAACTAAAAATTTTCATAAATAATATTGATGGTTCATTTCATTATAAAAATAGTAAATAAAATTATTATTAAGTTTTTTTAATGTAATATGAAAATAAATTACAACTGTATAATGAATCTCGAACATACATTTGTTCAATTATAATTGAATTTATTATCATTAGCCAACAGAATATGAAAGAATATTATTAAAGTCGTTACATTATATAAACATAATTTAATTGACTAACATATAAATAGAGCATTAATGATTTATAAGTATTGAGCTATTAAAAATGATAATTGAATACATCACAGGCAATAGAAAATAATTAATTTAATTTAATTGTATTGAAATTTTGTAAACAATTATCCCATCACCGATATGAAAAATCTTTTGCCATGCATAAATAACATTAAAAGTCATTAATGTAGATTTTATCTTAATATTTAATTCTTAATATATTATTAGCATATGGAATTCTAACTTTACTAATGTCGTATTTTTGAAAATAAATTAAGATTAGAATACATTTTTTAAAAAAACGTGAAATATTTTATAAATGCATATGTCTTTTATATATCTAAAAAAATCTAATACATATATTTTTGAATATATCAAAAAATAGTGATGCTATACATTTTATTTTATTTACAAAATCCTATATTTTCACGAACAAGTTGAATTGCTTAACTTAAATCTTTTGTAAATTCTAAGTAGTATTGAAGACTGTATCGATCGTTTTATAAAGTCAATAGTCAAGATATATCTTTACAAATATTCATGTCCATAATTTTCAGCTTTTTCCGAAGCGAATATCCTCTGTTCAACATTGTTAGTGTATACAATGCTCAGCTATGAGAAGTTTCCCCATGTATAAGCACTGATATTTGTATCCACGCCGTAACGCGCCCCCCCCCCCACACGCCCCCAGAAACACACACACACACACACACGCACGCACACGCACTCTCTCTCTCTCTCTCTCACTCTCACGCTCTATCTCTATCTATCATCTCAACAATTATGCACGAGCATACATGAGAGCAGTGTAAACTTTCATGCACCACCACGCCACTGATGCTGATAATTTAACGATCTCTTAAATAAAGGAAGAGCTTCCGCTAAATCAAGCTTAATATATATGGTGCTCGATGTAAAAAAAAAATATGTTGAGTAAGGTAAGAGTAAAGGAAAAAAGAAAGAAAGGCAGAAAAGAGCGAAGAAAAGAATTGCTGTAAGCCTTGTATATTTATACGGCTTTTATTTAACAGCAAATATATATTGCTGTCATGAGCATATTATTTCCAATAAGTGGACTATACATAAATTCAAGATGCCATGGCTTTGTACATACGTTTACCGATTGTTAAGGCTATAGTATATCCAATATTTACATAAGCGAATGAAAATTATCGGACTTACAAATTAAAGATAAAAATATAAGTGCGTTTGTTAATTGGTTAATATATAGAGACAGATAATACGATTTCACCTACATCTAGTAACTATTATTATGTAAACAAAACTTATTATTAAAATTAAAAATTACGATTTTTATATACTAATTCCGACAATCGTGCTGATTTTTTACTCATTCTTTATAACTCTAATTTTACCATTTTTTTACTGTATTGTGAAATTTTTCATTTCTAGTAAAAAAAAATTGTACCAAAAATGAAAACCCATAGGCACTTTCGAAATATTATAAAAACCATAGTAAAACTAAAATTTACAAAAAATAAAAAATTATGCTTTCAATCACTCGTGCACATAAGGCTAAACTTTACATACTATTCATAAAAGTCTATAAATTACAACAAATTATTACATCAAACTATAAATATATATGCATAAAAGTAAAATTGACATTAAATTGAATTTATTAAATTAATGAATTTCAATAATCCTCATTTTATTCCTTGATCATCATTAATATAATGATAATTTGAAAACAATAGAGACCTAATTATAATGGAATATTATCTATAAAATATAAGATATATGATTTTTTCGATAGAAAATAAGAAAAATAATTAGAATTTTAGATATTAAAATATTCTTTGCTGTGAAGTAAAATAAACTGTTTTTTAAATAAGTTACTTTTAAAATGTACATTAATTTAAATATTTCATAATTTTATCACAATTGTCATTATGTAATTTTACTAGAATAAGAAAAATGATTATCGCATAAATAATGAAGAATTCTATGCTTGATTTATTTGAATGATACACGATTTCTAATGGATATAAAACTGCCTTTAAATAACATGATTTGTTTGTTTGTTTGTTTGTTTGTTTTTTTTTTTTTTTTTTTTAATGTTATTTGGAAATATAAACTTAAGCATTAATAATAACTTTAATTTGAATACCACGAGGCAATAAATAAATGAATGTTACTTATTTTTTATTACGTTTGTTCGATCAAAGTATTGTCATTAAAATGATATTGAAACAAAAATAGTAAAGTAATTTCAAATTAGTCATTGATTTATTATAAATGTGAATTGTAATTACTTACAACTTCCGATCATGATCGCTTAGAAATCTTATTAAGCAAAAGATTTCTTTCGTATTTCAATAAAATTTAAGTAAAATATAAGAGGTTTAAAAATATAGACACAACCATACTCGTTTTCAATAACTCTTCGATAACTTTTCAGTAATGTTTTTTTTTTTTTTTTTTAATGAATGATAAGCAGATACGTCCATCTTTTTTCAACTAAATTCTTTGGTGTTCATGAAAAATTGTCGGAAATATAAACTAGGCAAACGGTAAAATATAAATTATCTTTATTTAAAATATGCGATTTTTTTTTTATAAATTACTTAAGCGAATTTATTACAAAATAAAAATTCACAATAAAAAAAAACATTTTATTGAACACATAAAATCAATTTTGTTGTATATTACTATAAGTATATGTAGTGTATATAATATACTAGAAACTGCAACTTTGTAAATGAAAATAAAAGGATACTTGGTATTTTAATTACATTTATAATCACTTATGCTATCTTGGTTAAAGAATACATAGCAAATCAATTTATTATATTTAAGAATGTATAAAAAAAGAACGGTATCGCTGAAAATTGGAGGAAATATGGGAAAAAGAATGTTGAAATAAGTATAAGTAGATATATATATATATATATATATATATATATATATATATATATTTATTATTTGGTTTTGCCGTCATTTACTTTTTTCAAACACACATGCACATAGTCACTTTTATCCACGAGAATGGTTTAATACCGGAATTACGCAATGCGAGGTTTTATTCAATTCTTATTCTTATACAAGACAAGAATAAAAAAAAGCTTCATTTCGGTTAGAGTTAATCTACTCTTATTCTGTTTTTACTTTACTTTAGCTTGAACACAGAGAAAATTAAATGAACAAATTTAGTTTTCCGATAGTACTATCGAAAGTGAAATATGAGATACGACAAACAACGCATGATATATAATTTTATAAATCTATTAATTTTGCCAGTAAAGAAATTAATAATTGTGTATAAGATTATTTGAAATATCGACTATTAGTTTTATTTGGAAGATATATTTATTAAAAGAAGAAGAAGAAGAAGTAAAGGAAACTTTGTACTATAATATGTTTGAAAATAATGTATAAACAATTGTTCCACATGAAGAAATATCGAATATAGCTTGAAACAATTTATAAAGTAACGGGGATAATTCTAACATCGTTTCGAAGTTGAAAAATAAAACAAAGAACTATCACGTTTGGAATCACGAAAACGGAACTCTAGATAAGAGAAAAAATTTTTCGAGGAGTAAAAATTTAATCAACTCTTGGGTGAATATTCATTTCTGCAATTGCCGTTTCCCAAATCAACCTTGTCAAATGTTTGATAGGACGAAACAAATGTACGAAAAACTGTCAATAAAGTTGGCAGAATCTGAGAACCAACAAGGAAAAACGCGGGGCTACATATTACTCGTTGGAGCTGACGCAATGTTTAAATGTGACTCGAGCTCGCATAAGTTCGTATGGCATCGCGTGACTCAGCGAAATGATCGTCTCGATCCGTAAATTAAACCTATATTAGAGAGAATTTCGAATCCCAGCCGTACCCTAAGGGCCATCCTCGAGTGACATGCCGAAGGTCGGTGGAGTCGATTTTCCTAGACGCGGAACGAGAGAGAGAGAGAGAGAGTGAGAGAGAGAGAGAGAGAGAGAGAGAGAGAGAGAGATGAGAGAGAGTGAGTGAAAAGGAGAAAGAGAGTGAGGTGTAAACTTTGGATTTGAAATTACAGGAATTATGAAACTCTAGACATGCAATTACGCTCTTTGATTACATCGAATAAAAGTATGCACAGAATGGTATATTAGCATATTTTTTCATTAATTCTCAGCCAAGGATTTAAATATTAAAATTTAAAATAAATAAATTTTCAAAATATTAATAAATTTACTTAGTGATTAGTAATCCAAGTGGCGAACATGAATTTATGATTTGAAATATTGTATTTCAACATTATTGAAAAAAAAAAAAAAAAACTGTATGAAATTAACGATTAGTACGGATAAGAAAAATAGCAAAATAATCGATGAAGATAGATTACAAAGATAAATATAATTATTCGAGATCAATTATAATAAATTTTTACATTATATATAACTTTACATACCTAACTTTAACGTGTAAAAGATATTTTATTCTAACTTTTAATGCATAATTTGCTCGAAATGGATTGCACTGTTTCAATTTTTCAATAGTACAATATTAAATTATAGATATTTTGAAAGTACATATAATTAGTTCATTTAATTGTTACACGAAAGCAAAGATCGTTAAAATTTAATATTACAAAAAATATGAAGGAAACATAATAGCAATATGAATGAATAATTCACGAATAATTTATTACTCATGGGAGGTAAATTAAACTTTCAATGCAAACTTAAAATAAATATGAAATAAATATAGAATATCTATGAAAATTTTTTTAAATATAGTATATAAAGAAAATAGAATATTCCATAATAGTCAACATAGTTACATAGTGTATTTTTTATTCATTAATAGTTTCGAACTTTTATTAAACTATCGTGAAAAAAAGCATAAACGTGTATTCAAAGACAATTTGACATTCTCCTTGAAATTTCTTCTATATTATTACGAAAATAATTATATAACAGTGAATTTATAATATATGAAAATATATGCACTTTTAGATGCGAATGTTATATACGCCACTACTTGTACAAATATAAAGTTGAAAAAAAGTTAATTGTTGAGTCAAGTACTTTATTTATGTGACGATTTTTAAATTGTGCCGTACATATTTTATATCTTCAGGCTTTTCGAATTTTGGTATTCTTCGTAAGAGATTTGAAATACATGAAACTTGTCTATTTTTAGAATATACAGTTTTTTGACGGTATATTCGCACATTTGCAATAAATGGATTGTAACCCATGCATAAAAAAGATTCTGAAATTTCGTTTATACAAAATTATACCTGTATAGTAGCAGGTTAGATATAGGAAATGAAAAGATATCCAGAAAAATTTTCTCATTTGGCGCGTTGCTTTCATTTTATTTTAACATATTTTTATTAAAATGATACGAATTTTTTGAAAGAACAAAAGAAAAAAAAAAAAAAAAAAAAAAAAAACCCCCCCACATATCTCGAATAATAAGAAAATTTTTTTGCAATAATAGTCAAAACCTCAAAAACATATTTTAAAACATGTACATAATAATTTACACGTGCTTAATGCACATGTCCACATTATGTAAGATTTTTAATAATCAAACAATTAAATCTTTGAAAGAATTTTTTTAATAGATTAATAGATCTGAAAATTGGTCAATATCTGAAAATACGTATTGTTGTAAGAATAATTAATGAAATGCCAAAATAAAATACTCAAAATCCGATATTACATACCATGGGCTGTGATATTGGAAGGAAATAAAAGGAAAAAAATAAATAAAAAAGAGAACATGACTTCTGTATAACAGAAATTGTACTTTTACGTCCGATCTATAATAATTATATTTTCATCCACGCATTAAGACGTAAATGATACATGTAACGAAACTCGGAACAGACATTGAGACCAAGACATTTCAATACAGTTAATTGTAGATGTCGTCTCGCGAACTAATGAGACTCGAGTGCCAAAGTTAATATTGGACCTGCGCATGCGCGGACATGCGCAAACGCTCAAATTAGTAACAATGTTAGAATGGCATCGCGAAATAGTGTTGGAAAATTTGCGGCACTGAAATTAGCAGTACCGCAAGTTACACTGGAATAGTTAATTCAAATAAGCACAAAGGGAACATACATTATTCGACAAATACTATAATGATTTGAGTTAACGGATTATTAATTAGCGTTAATAGTACGACTTATTGCATCGGTAATTTAAAATTTCATGCACATGTGCAGGAATTATTTTACCAAGCAAATTGTAATATTTTATTTATGAGGAGACGAAGGGTTAGATTTAAATGTTCTGAAACTACAAATTTATAAACTATTTGCAACAACTGCAGTTTCGAATCATTTAAACAGAATTGTAATAGAATTTTATAACTGAATGGGAGCAAATGAGGCATCGTACTTTGCTTATAGAATAAATTTTCTTACAATCAACAGATATAAAAAATTAAACGAGCTTATTAATAATGGAATCTTGTTTCTTTAAAAATTGAATAAACAATAATATTTATTGATACTATCCAGCAGAGTACATAAAACATATTTAACGACCAAAGTGCCAAAGCGATAAATAGAATCTACCAACATTTAACTAAAAAAGTCACTTACTTTAACTTACGGTACATCGCGAGAATGGAGCAGAAAGAGAGAAAGAGAGAGAGAGAGAGAGAGAGAGAGAGAGAGATAGAGAGAGAGATACAAACCACAAACATTGGAAATGAAAGAAGAAAAGGATAAAGAGATAGAAACAAAAAAGACGAAAGAAGACGGAATTGAGTGAGAGTAGTAGCAGCAGCGGCGCCGTGGGGTTGCAGACCGTTCTGCAGGAGGTCGAAGAGGTGGAGTGGTGCTGAAAGAGAGAGAGAGAGAGAGAGCGAGAAAGTGGAACCGGTGCATGGGGAGTCGATCAATAATACGCCGCAGAGTGGCGCTACAGGCGCGTCGCCGCTTGTGTTTTCACCCTCTCTCTCTTGCCTGCCGCATTTGCCGTCTCTGCCACATTCTGCATTTTTATTTGTCTTTTCTCTTTTTACCGCCGGTTCTTGCGCCGACGCGAGACGACAGAACTTTTGTTCAAAAAAAGAAATAAAAGTATCGAATAAAGGGAGAGAGAGAGTGAGAGAGTGAGAGAGAGAGAGAGATAGAATGAGAAAGAGAATGAGACAGAAATAGTCTGCGGTAGAGAGAGCGGGAGAGAGAGCGAGAAAGAGAGAGAGAGATAACGAGAGGAAAAAATTTAAATAAGAAGGGTCCACATAAAGACGTAGGGAAAATGTTTGTATTTGAGGGCAGCGGTGGACGTTACGCACGCAGCACGTGCTCGCAACCGTGTCGTAAGAGAAAGAGAACAAGATGCATCATATAAGAGCAAAGCAGCGTAGGAGATCATAAAGAGAGAGAGAGAGAGAGAGAGAGAGAGAGAGAGAGTGTGAGAGAGAGAGAGTGTGAGAGAGAGAGAGAGAGGGTGGGAGGGAGAAAGAGAGTGAAAAGGAAAACCGCGCACGCGGAGCTTGAAAATCAATAAAATGCTCTCTCGCGACAACCCACCATTTTCGTTCTGGGCTCTTTCGATGCAATCCCCCCCCCCGCCCTTCACTCTTTCTTTTAACTAAAATATCTCTTATTTGGCTGCCATTGAACATGAATATTAAACTATACTTAACTTTCTCAGAATGTGATATACTCTTGTGAGTGCATTTCTTTATAAACATTTTATTAATAATTATTGTCATGTAAGTGGCCAAAGTCAACTTATATATATATATATAGTAATCTAATATCTCCAAAATATCAGGTCAATATAAATACTAATTGTATACAATTCGATACACCGTAATTTACTTTATTATGGGCATATATTGTAACAAAATGAATGACATATTCATGATTAAACACTATCATTTATCACGAAATTGCAATAATAATTACATTTAGTATATTACTTTAACTGCAAACGGCCATACACGTGCGCGCACGCATGCCCACATGCACGTGTACATACTCACGCGCACGCGCGCACGCACGCAATCGCGCGCACAGAGAGAGAGAGAGAGAGAGAGAGAGAGAGAGAGAGAAATATAAAAATAAAAAAATTTCAGTAATATCGTCAAATAATATTTGATTTAAATTGTAATGTATTTCAACTCAATATATGATTCAATAAATCTTTCGAAAAGAATATTTTGTTTAAAAATTATTTATTAATGCAATTTTCATTTTAACTTTTCGTTACGAAATGTTGTCCTTCGTTAAAATTTCAGTTACACCCAATTATCTAAAACACTATTTTTTAACTTTCTATATTAAAAAGAGACACATTTATATAAAATTTAAAGCTGATAAATAATATGGCAAATTTTTTAATAATATTTTAAGTCACGCATATACATATATTATAAAATACTTCTTACATTTGGTATAAAAATTTGTAAATCGTTTATCTTTCAAAGTAAATGTAGGTAGGTTTCAGTCTAGAATATGAAGTTATATATAAAGCTTACTTACGCTTACTCAAATTACAATATTTTGCAATGACTAGTATATCAATAATTAATCATTGCTTCAGCTAGAG
This sequence comes from Ceratosolen solmsi marchali, assembly GCF_000503995.2. Classification (NCBI taxonomy): domain Eukaryota; kingdom Metazoa; phylum Arthropoda; class Insecta; order Hymenoptera; family Agaonidae; genus Ceratosolen; species Ceratosolen solmsi. Next base: position 122,038 of record NW_011948424.1, on the reverse strand, counting down.
TAATTTAAATTCTTGGGATTATTTTGTATTTTCTATTTTGTTTTTTGTATTTTATATTTTCTATATTTTTATTTCTTATACTTTGATGTCTTCGTCTAAGTTAATATTAATTATAAAAAAAATAATATAGAAATTAGGTATTACATTGACTTGAAATCATAGCAGAATATAAGAATTATAGTAAAATATAAAATTACAGTAACAATACGAATTAATTTACACACAAATAACATCATATATAATCCGTAATTTTTACGAATATAAAATTGAACTTTTAAAACACAATTAGTCTTAAATTCTCTCATTATTTAGCACAACCATTAATTTCATTATGGACAAAAATTGGTTTTTATCAAACATAAATTTGCTTATCAAACCCAATTATCTTCTATAAAATATAGAAGAAATGTATCATATCAAATTCAGGTTTGACTTTACTCGAAGTGAACTAATGAGGCTATTTCAGTACATATGAAAATATCATGAAAGCTCTCTTTTATTCGGAAATGAATCTCGAGGGTAATTCGAATGTGCATTAATTCAAAATTTTGGCATACGGGTATAATTAATTAAGGGTCAAGGGAGACAAATCTCGTTTATTATATTTGACTTACGTAAATGCAAACCATTATAAAACGTAAAAATCGGTGAAATGCCTTGTACGTTTCTTTTAAATTGATATCTCACGTCGGCCTATGGCCTTGTAAAATTACTTTTTCAACGGTCGTCTTTAGTCGTACAATGATTACCATAGTGTTGAGCTCTTCGATGAAAAAAAAAAAAAATAAAATAAATAATAATAATAATAATAATAATAATAATAGTAATAATAATAATTATTATTATTATAATAATAATAAAAACAACAAAAACAACAAACAAACAAAAAAAAAAAAAAAAAAAAGAAATAAAAAGAGGTGAAAAAGATCTTTTCTAAGTGTGCTAAAACACCTTCGCGAAATAATGAGAAAACGAAATTTTAATTAAAATAAGCGAGAAGTTAGATTTTTTCGCCCGAGAAGAAAAAGCGCTTATGAAATGACAGATAATCGTGCTTTCAGTTTTTCCAAAAAAAGTTAGTACGTTTGTTAAATGCTCTTCTGGAAAGTAACGCTTCCGGGATTAAGCGTAACATGGTATAAAAAAAAAACTGTATGCGGTGGGAAGAAAATTTGTTCTTCCGAAAGGACGTCGAGGTTCCATTTTCATATCAGATTTCCCACACTCCCAGTACACAGGGCAACCAAAGACTGTGAACCATTGTTCCATTATCGGAACAATGTAAATGTATCCTTTTACTTTGCGGGAAATAAAAGTAACGAAGAAAGGACAGCTGCTATGTACACATAATAAATAAAGCACGAGGTTAACATAAAATATCGATAAATTTGATCGAATTACGACACTTCATTGATTCTTACCTCTCCAACTGACGTTTATTAACAAAAGAGAACGAACATTTTGACGAGCAAAAATTTTGACTCGACAAAATAAATTTTTTAAGCATATTTTATAACAAAAATGACGAACGTTTAGAGTTATGTCTAATTTATTTTCCAGTTATTTTGACTGAAAGGATTTCGACTACTTATGGTATCAAGGACTTACACCATTAATAACAATCGTTTGATTGGCAATAGGAAAGGATTATAATTGTAATATACATTTACAGCGTGCATTTACATTAAATTAAAAAACATAAATAAAATAATAATACCAAAAAACAATCCTATACCGATACTTATCAAAATCGAAAATCGAATAAACTCCAACATTAATTAACTCGGACTTTTTGTGCCGAAACTTAAGTCTCAAACAAGTGCATCATTAAAAAAAAAAAAAAAAAAAAAAAAAAAAAAAAAAAAAAAAAAAACCGCTCACAATGATCCTTTCAGCCCTTTGACACATTCCACTTTTTGGCCCTCGACTTTTCGACAAAAAAGATATAAACTTTCACTAGTAGTACGTTTCACAATCATGCGCACTTTAACTCACGTGAGGTAGTTTTCGGAGAATGTCGTTTAGGCCGTATTTCGCAACTTTTTGCCACGGAACCCCCAAAAAATCCTTCAGCTGCATTATCGCGTCGCGAAGCCCTTAACCGTAAGGCCAAAACTACCGCTCCTGCAATCGCTAGTTGCTGCTCTCTGGACCATAAGTCGTCATTAGCGATTTACCGCTAAACCCAGATTTCGCTCCCTCTGTTCGTTAATCCGAGCAGATCATTCAACCTTCCCTTCCCGCCTACTTTCTCCTGCTTTCCTTCTCTCCCGTCCCCCCTCCTGCCCCTACGCCCCGGCGCCACTTTTTTTTTTCTTTTTTTTTTTATTTTGTTAATTAATTCCTTTTATTTCCATCATTATTTCAATGACTTATCTCAAGTTTATTTTTCCCTTTTACAGACAAAATTTTCCAAATTGATCATAGATCGAAGCCACGTCATTACATTCGGAAGTGAATTATTAATTATACGCAATTTCTACGTATCCAAGTCTTTATTAACATTTTCGTCGATATTCTATTTTTAACACTCTGCCACGTCAATTAATTTTTTATTTCAAATTTGATAAATACACGTTATCGATTAACAATAAATAAAGAGGTATTTTAAAATCATTCCATATTTGGCGTATTAAATTTGAAATATTTTATAATACATCTATAAGCAAACTATCAATGACGTCAGTACTATCTTTCGTTTTTATTGGCCTGCTCGCATTGGAAATAATCTTAAAAATATACTGACATTTAAAAATATACATTTTCACGATCATAGGAACATTTAGTTTATTGCATAATATTAAATTACGAGAGAGAAGAATTCTATATATATATATATATATATATATATGAATATCTGAAATGCAATGATAAATAATGTGGACGTACATTGTACAAAAGAATATCATTTGCACGTTAAAACTCGAAATGAATTTCAATTTCTCCAAGCTATGTATGTATGCTCTTTGCCCTCTTTATGCCAACAATTATGCATTATCATTTATCTTGGCAAAGTAAACGATAAATCTCTCATTACATTATCTTCGTCGATGATACAGATTTTTCGTTGGTTTTTATTAAAAAAAAAAAAAAAAATTAAAAATAAAAAAAAAAAAAAAAAAAATCCGTTAATATTTTTAGGTAATGAAATTCATCATTTTCGGCCAGAGACCATCGGGGTTTCCAAACGTAATTTTCATAATTAATTATAACATGACTTTAAACAATTCATCAAATTTCTACACCAGGCGCAAAGACTCTTGACGGCAGTAATATAAATACCGTTAGGAATTACGCGTACATTCGACGAAAAATTCATAATTCAAATACCGTAGATAATGCTCACATCCGATCAATCAATCTGTTTATTTGAATATATTCACAATGCTCGGGCTTATTAAAATTAATCAGCTTCCTCGGCACACGAACAATCCCAAAATTCATTTATTTCCTGTCAAAAGAAGCGTCGAATTTACGTTGCCGTCCAATACCTCCCACGCACGTGCGCACGCGTCTCTCTAATAACACAAAGGCCGACGTAACGTCTTCCTACGCACAATAGTCGACCTATCTTCCCGACCTATTCGTATGCATCAGCTTGTAAAAAAATCTTAATCCTCTCCTCCACCGCCCCCTAGACCTTGTCCGGGCCGCCGCCCTATCGCTCATCGGCCCCTTCGCCGCCAACTTCAATACTTTCCGTATACGTAACGAGTCGTAATGGAGTGTACTTTTGGCCGCGACTGCTAATTTCGTGGCCGGGGAAAAATGGAATGAGTTTGCGCGATTTAGCCGGCGTCAGCAGAATCGCCCATTGTGAGAATTGTCGGAGAAATGCGAACGAAGGGACGAATGGCCGATGAGGAAATTATAGCTCGAACAATCCGAATCGAGTCGGATGTCCATTGGATTATTGGGTTACTCGATTACAGAGAAATGAGATTACCGGCCGGGACGCCGCCGACTACGAGAACGAGAAATAAGAACGAGAGGGCCGAGACTAAGCGCAGCATCGCAAAAAGTCCGTGTCGATGGAGGTGCGACTAAGAAACGCCCCGCTAACGATGAGGATTATCTTTCCTATTGTATATTATATACCTGAACTGGCTTGCGAGCGCTTTTTCTTCCTTTTTGCGACAATTGGAGATATCGAGAGTCCGATGGAGGATAGATGCCTCATCTCATCCCGGCAGACAGTTATTTATAATATCTTTGCTTGCTTTTATCAATTTAACGTTAATTTCATCAATTAAGATTAGTATTATATATATATATGTATATATATATATATATATATATATATATATTTGTTGTTTTTTTTTCGCTTCTCAAACGTATTATTAATATAATAATTGATCGAGGGGTTGGCGATAAGTTTAATCGATAGTTTAGAAATGCATTAAATAATGAAAGTTGATTTCAAAACTTTTATTAATACACGTTTCGTAAAGCCATATTTTGAAAACTAGTGAAAGACATAATTTCATACGTAATATGTCTTATTTAATAAAATAATTCGATTTTTAAATATTTTTAATAAATACTGCGGTGTGTCGTGGATGAAGTATCGATTTAAAGTATCGAGGCATTATATTCTCATCTTTAATAATATTTAATAATACGGCAATGTAAATCGATGGGAATATTCATGCGACTATAGCTTCGTAAGAGCTTCGATAGTTGCTCAATCCAAACTTCAAAGAGTATGTAAAAATTATTAAAATTTAATCCCTTGCGATAATTCATTTAAATACGTTCCTTAAACAAGCGTTACTTCACTCGCAATTAAAGAAGTTAATATTTAATTTTATCGACATAACTAGATGGTGGCACACCATGTTTTATTGGGAAATATTTTAACGAATACTAAGTGCAATCGAGTTTATATTGATAATGTAGTTAAAGTACGATTTTAAACTTGAATGAGATAAATGAATGATTGTTAATAATAAAGTCAAGACGTACCACGAAAATAATGACGATGCTCTATAATATTAATTTCCATTGATGTATTTATCGCCATCAAAATAATAATAATTGATAAATTAAAATTATTAAAGAGCGTGAAATAAAGAATAAACAGCGTTATTGTCAGAAAGAAATTGAAGCTAAAAGTCACTGTTTCCTTCTCTCTAGTACATAAGTATTTTCAAAGTTTATCAAACTATCGAGCAGATGGGAGCATAGACACTTTTACGTTCAAAGAACTTTATATACGAATGGCATGGCTGTATTGCCCATACAAGAAACAACTTTATCCTTCTCTATTTATTCGCAGTTTTACGGCTCTTTTCATAAACAAGTATAACTCTGCCGTTGGCCTTCTGTCCGTAAGAACAATAACTTCATCCCTAGAAGATTCTTTGATACTTTTCTCCTCAAAAACAATTCGTCATTCGAAATGTCCAATCTAAATATATCCACGATTTAAGTCCTTAATTTCGCCAAATGACAGAAGATGGATCGAGGTAATTTCGAGAAATAAAGAACCAACTCCCTTACTAACCTACACGTCCGCGTAGGTAACATATGCGCCATATATATATATATATATATATATGTGTGTGTGTGTGTGTGTGTGTATACACATTCGCCGATAAATAGGAAAGTAAGGCTGTCATCGTTGATGATGTCCAATTGCATAAGCTTGTTGGCGGGGTAGGGGAAGGAGGAGTGGGATGGGCGGATGGGTTGGGGGGGGGGGGGGGGGGGGGGGGGGGGGGGGGGGGGGGGGGGGGGGGGGGGGTGGGGGGGGGTGGTGGTAGGGTGTCCAACGATATTTGGCATGCCAGATGAGCAACCAATGAGGAAGAGAGGCGAACAGGCTTTCTTTGACTTCATTATGTATGCGCCACGGGCAATATTCTCGATTCTTTTATCGCTTCGGATGAAAGACGGACTCTTTCTAGGGAAGTAGAGTAAGAACACAGGCGGTAAAAAAGCAAGAACGAATTATGAGAGTTGGTGTGCGGTAATGAGATTGGCGATTTCGGCCGACGTGACAAGGAGTGTGAAGGAGCGTCATTGGATTTCGGGTGGCCAATGTCTATACGAAATAGAGCTGAGAGAAAAAAACTTGACTAAGTTTAACTACGTGGGCAGAAATTATTTTTGCACGAAAACGATATTAGAGTGATTTTGGCGATCTGTTGGGAGATTGGGGACGTGGTTTTTTTCTTCCTGAAGGAAGCTTATCTTAAAGGAATTATTCTACATCTATTATTATTTTTCATCTTACTGAACTATCGTATTATTATTTCGATTATATATTGCCTAATAAATTGAAAACTGAGAAAAATTGATTACTTAATGTAACAATGTATGATGAAACATTAAAAATAAGTTACTTTATAGATAAATACAATATTAAATAAAATACTATGCATTTTTATTGAAAATAATTATCTATTAATCAATAAACATATAGCTAGAAGTGATTAACAAATAGAGATTGAAAAATCAGATAAATTTCTTTCTAAATTAAGATATCATTAAATATCTTTGTTTTTTCTACTATTAAAGAGATTAAATACTTCTTTACTTATCTAAACAATAAAAATATAACAGTATTCGATAGAAATATTTTTATTTAATAAAATTTAGTCGTGTGTATAACGCAGCATAACTTAACCGATAAAATAAGAACATAATTTTGTATTATTCTTAAAATAAATTAATATAATTGAATTAATAAACATTCAATCATGTTACATTTGATTTAAAAGAGTTAGAGGTTGGAGGGATGGGGATGGGGGGGAAGCTCTAACTTGTGCCTCAGGACCAAAAAGCGATTATTTTTCTTTCGAATCATGAAAAAGCAAAGAGTCTCTAGCCACGGGTGTGAGAGAATATAAAGAGTTCCACGGTGGAAAAAAAAAAAAAAAAAAACAGGAATAAGAGAAAGAAAGGAGAGTGGAAAGGAAATACGTTCAGAGGATGTACGTGAAGAATAAAGAGAATAACGTAAAGATGAAGGATAAGCGAATAGAGAGCTAAGGACGGAGAGAAAACCATTCGAAAAGTCAACAGTGACTTCATCTTCGTCTTGCTCTAGGCGATCCAGTAGGATGACGACGACTTCTCTAACGTGACGCTTTATCGGAGAAACGAGCTTTTAGCAGAGGAAGAGATTTCAAAAGTTAGTTGACGGATGGATGGCTAGATGAATTGTGCTATAGAAGAAACGACGGACAACGTGGCGGCTATCGCCCATTGATGTATATTTTTTCTTTTAGGCCGAGAAAAGGACGCTCGATAGGTTATTAATGCCGACAATGAAAAAATAGACCGAGTAAATGAAAAATAAAAAATCTCACTGACTCTTGAAGTATTTTCATTCTCGATTCTCCATTTCTCCTCTTTCACAATAATAATCGGAAAACCTTATTAATAAATAGGCGTATATTGATGATCAATTGAAAAATTTCATTATAATAGACAATAAAAAGTATATCTCTATTTTTTGTAGTTTTCTTTCGTTTAAACACGTGATATTTTAATGTTTCGAAAATGATATTTTCTCGTTATTTTAAAAATTAAAAATTTAATATAAGAATAAACAATCCGTATAGATTAATTATAAATTTAAATTAAATGTAAATTTTTAAATTCGAGTGTAAAAATTATAAAAATTAAATGATACTTTACATTTGCACGTAACTTTTTTCCATAATCCTTTAAAAATATTATTCTATCTAATCAAATTTAAAGTATTTCAAAGTCATTAAATATGAAAATATATTTAAAATAACAACTTACATTTATAAATACCTTAAGTAGCGCAATTAAATCCAATCTCTTACCTGAAATAAAGCAGACAATCATTTATAAATAAGTAATATTTATGACTGCAATTTACATGGTAGTATAAATAAAAAATAAAATAAAATAACTTTTTTTTTTTTTTTTTTTTTTTTTTTTTTTTTTTTTTAATAATTAATGCCTAATACGATTATACAAGGGCATACTTACAACGACTAGCCGAAGGAATAAATAAGATTACAATTGCTCATTATTGTACCAATATACTGAATCATCATAAATTAATATATAAAATTGCATTGTAAATAGTTACGTTATAAATCATTATAAATCACGTTAAATATCCTGTGTAGTCTATTAAAATGTGTTTAATGAAATCCAAGCATATTCTCACTGATAATAAATGCACGAATCTAGAAAGCATCAAGCGCAGCAATTAATACTAAAAGTGCTTCAAACTAAACTAAAATTTTCCAAGTATCAAAGTGCACGTTTATGTTGAGTTCTCTCGGTTCACTCGCGAACCGCGTAATCATGTTTAATTGCCCATTACGAGAGAAGCACCAATAAAGGATCGACAAATCAAAGGTTGGCTAATTTCAAAGATTGAAAAGAAAAAAAAAAAAAAAAAAAAAAAAGCACGAAAGAGTAAAAAAGATGAGCCGATAGTATTAATTCTGTGCATTTATGCGGCCTACCGCAGCGATAAATGTAATTGCATATTTTAAAAAAAAAAAATAAAAAAAAAACGATATCGATAAAATGAACTAACCAATTATAGTGGAAAAGGAGAGGAAAAATGAACCCACACGAGCAATTTATTTATATTTATTTCAATCGTCTATCACTGTCATCATACATTGACAAAAAAAATTATTCCTAGTTATCTACTTATTTCCATTGGATGACATTGACGTATGTAAATACTGCTGTTGCTTTCCTTTTTAATTAATCTTCAAATTTCTTTCATTTGTCTTCGGTCATCGATATCGTAAGATTGTACCGAAGACTTTTCCAATGAATGACAAAGATTATTTTTTAATTTCAATACAATACAACAAATAGATCATAAAATTTTGTTGGCCAATTCCCATTGTGCTGGAATGTTTTATAGTTGTAATCATTCTAATTGCACATTTTCAAATATGATATTACCGCACACTATTATACATAATAAAATTTTTTTTAAAATAATTGGAATATATATAAATTATACTCCAGCACTGTACAAAAGTATATATATATATATAATCTATAGTTTCGAATAATGTGAAAAAGTAAATATAGTGTTGAAATATTAAAAGCTAGAAGCATATTAAAAGCTATTGTACTTGAAAAGATTCGATTTTTCAAAATTTTTCAAAATATGCACTGCCTTATAATATAATCTTTTTAGCCGCGATATTATCCAATATTTATAAACTTATAAAAGTTGCTTATTTCGATAAATATAATTCTTTTTAATTTTTAGGCTAACACGATGCAATGTTGCAACAATAATAATAAAGTTATAAGATGATAATCTGATGATGATAAAAAACATTACGAAATAATGTTTCAAATAAACGTGAAATATAAAAATTTTCAGTTTATAATTGCTATCAGTAATTTAAAAAATTCTCTATCGTAGCAATATTCTCTGCACAATTTTCTTTCTTTGTTTTTTCACTCTTTTTTTCTTCATTTTTTTTTTCTTCATTTTTTTTTTTTTTTTTTTTTTTTTTTTTTTTTTTTTTTTTATTACTTTTCACTCTTTTTTGTCTCGTTTGTTTTAATGGAAGTTCAGGCTACTTTGTAATTTTCGGGTGTTCTTTTTCCTTTTATTACAATAATTGTAAAAGCTCAGCGTGAAACGGTATTTCATGATTTTTATAATTATTCTCGGTATTTTTTATCAAGCAAATTCTGAGAGAAAAGAATAACAATAATACTACGAAAATAAATATACTGTGAGAATTATATAATGATAATGGCGTGTAATTTGTAAATAGTTTTAATGAATTAGATTTTGGATTATGTTGTGCAATTACTGTTTGTAGACATGACGTTATTTGTAAGTTGGATCAATAATTATTGTGTGCATACACGCACATGCGAAAAAGAATATGTATTTTTCAGTTTTACCAGATAACTACATATATTAAAACTAATTGAATTTTTATTAATTTTAATTAAACAACACTCGTTTGAACTAATTTAAGTTTAACATAAGAATTATTTATTTGTATTATGAAAAATTAAGCAGAAGTATATTTTTTATATTATTATATTTTTTTGTAATTATAATCAAGCTTTTTTGGTTTTTTTATTTTTTTTTTTATTTTTATTTTTTTTATTTTTTTTATTTTTATCAAACATATATCATCTCAAAATAATCAAAAATTTCTTCGACAACTATTAATTACAGAATTAGAGAGATCCTTGAGATAAAGTACTTGCGATAAGTTTTGGAATTTAAATTAATGAAAATTACAACAAAAAAAAAAAAAATTATTTGAATGAACCATTGAATTAATAGAAAATGAACATTCTGCGCGACTACGAAATATATTACATCGTACTTTACGCCGCAATTGTTTCTAAAATTAAATTTTCAATAAAACTATTGAAGTTCGTCATCGCAATAAACGGTTTATCCGCTATGTGTTTTTACACATTTGAAACGCGTCATCGAAGATTATTTTTGATTTTATTTAATAATGAAAGTATAAATGGAACCGGAGTCGTATTAATAGATTACGTGATATCTATGTGAGCAGGACATGTGTGTACGTAGAGATCGAAGAAAGAGCTGGTAAATCATAAATTATTATTGATTCAAGCAAGTAGTAGCAACAGTGGTAGAAGCAGATAGTCATAATCAAATTCTATTTTCGCCCCCCCCCCAAGCACCCATGGATTTAGGAAACTGACGACGCACGGAATTCTCGTTTTGCACAGTCTCTTAGATTAATGCATATGTGTTTACATAATGTAAGACCTTGATTATTGGAGAATTGATTCCCTCGATACCAATGATGCGATTCAAAACAATATTTACGGGCTTTATTTATTATAAAGTATTTACCTAACTACATGTCTTTGCGTCATTATAAATTTATTAGATTACTTGATTATAAATTCTTTTTCTATTTCCATTATTATTAACATATACCAATTTTATTGCATTTCACTAATAAAAAACGAAATGTTGGTTCGAAAACTTTATTAACTAGCGTAAATTTTCCAATAGAAATATTCAATAAGAAATTGCTCAGCGGCTATCAGCGGTAAATAACTTAACTTTTAAAATTAGTTAAAACTTTTATAACTTTTATATATCAATTGGAATTAGAATTTAAAACGAATAATCGTTTATTTAATTACAACAAAAGATTTAATATACATTTCTATTAATTTGATAAAAAATAAAGATTTAATTTAATTTCTAACACTACTGATTCGGAATCACATGGGTAATGCGTGAACTCATGATAAAAAGAACCTATTTTATTGATATTTCTTTTTAACTTTACCTACTAATAATAAATATTAATTTTCAATGGACATATCAGATGGACTGAATTCATACGGTAATCAACAACATATGAAAAATAATAAAATAAAAGCTATTTATAATTTCGGAATACATTAATTATACTGCCAACAAAAAATTATTATTAATTTTACATTTTTATTACTTGAATTACATTTATTGTTTATACAGAATTGTATCGTTAATGATATATCTAAATACTTGAATTTTAATAGTAATAATAATAATTATTATAACGCGCGCATGTTCAAATACAAAATTTTACATAATGAATAAATTTTATATTCTGTATATTTTACATTTCTTCATTTTATATTTTTAATGTATTAATAATTTGATAATTGTAACTTCTTATTTAATCAAATATCACATATTTATTTTTTATTCATTTGAAATCGTTCAGGCAAACAATTTAATATAAAATCAAATATTTTCGTCATAATTAATATAAATAAATATATTCGGTAATTGATTAGTAATAATGTAATATACTAATAATTTAACCAGAAAGCAGTATTTTTCTTCTTTTTTTTTCTATTCTATCGCAAATATTATATTGCATTACATAAACTTAATAGGCACGATTGTTAAAAAATCAGTCACCTCGTTTATTTACTTATGACATTGAATTTAAAAAATACATGTTTTCTTATATAAATTATAATTAATTGAAATCATTACATCTTCATACTAATACTGTTTAACTTGTAAATGTATAAATATATGTTTAAAGGAATAACATTTAACATTTGCTTTGTTTGACTCTAAATGTTGAAGATATTCGGCGAACGTTACCATGATTATGTTTTAGTGAAATTCTTTTTAAATTTGGTAAAACACATGATGAAGTATATAATCATACTAATTTACTGGTAAAACTTTTAAATAGTAAGTGCAACTCATTAAAACTTTTCTTTTTTACAGATAATAAAAATTAATCTATTCTATTAAATATACTTTAACGTTAATAATATCAAATTTATTTTATAACAAATATAAGAAATATAATAAATATAAATTCCAATCAAAATAAATTGTTTATTGTAATTTAAATAGTACATTAATATATATAAAATAACATTGTATTTGATGATATTTACATAGTTAGTTTTTCAAAATTATTAAAAATACTAAATTTAATTATTAATTTCAATTACTTTTATTTATAATTGTGAATATAATTGTGAATGAAATTTTCTTATTTAATTAAAAAATATTGATTTTATTCAATTATATTCAGCAACTGTTACTTAATAGAACATGAGTTCATTGAAACATTACTATTGTATTGGTTCATATTTCTTCTTCAAATAATAAAAAATATATTCAACGTAATGATAGAAGGTTTTCTGGAAATGTAGCAAAGTACAATAATTATTAAATAACAAAAATATCATAAGAATTATGAAAGGAATTATGAAAATGTTTATAAAATTTATACCATAAAAAAAAAAATTATTTATAATAATGATATTTTACGATGGTAAAATGGTCTACTATAGATAAACCAAATTTCAAACTGAAACAGTGAAATACTACACAATGAGACTAAATAATTTCTGAAACAAGGATTGTGATAAATACTATAGAATCGTAAAATTATACTAAAATTTCAATCATTTGTTACTAAAATGCAGTATGATTATTGAATTTGATGATATTAAGTTTTATTACTTTTAATTACTTTTAATATATATATATATATATATATATATATATAATCTCAGAATAAATGTGGAATTATTCATAAAGGAACTTCTTTTCATTTACTATCAATTTTTTATGCTTATGCCAATTCAATTTTCTAAAAATCTCGAGAAAAATATGTGATAAAGTTATATATAAATTTAGATAAACGTTTATGTAAATGAATAATCTTCTATTTTAATATGCTAAAAATCACTGTTTGCTCCATATAATAAACCTATTATATTTTTAATCCGAATGAGATATGCTAGAAGACTACTACCGGCTATTAACATAAGCTTTAGATTTACAGATATCAATTGAAAAAGAGATAGAGAATATTGTATTAGGAATACCTTAAGATAACACCTACATGTCATCTTTGCTCTCTACTATTTGCACACGGATTATTATCCACTGCGTACCTCTTCCAGAGTATTAAGTCCTACGTGATAATGATCCATAGCATTGAATTTAATGAATTATAAACTATAATTACTGACAACTCTCTAAGCAGCGGCATTAAGTAAATTGTGTGATAACAGAGTGGAAAACATAAGTGGAATATTGATAAAACTCCGTACAAATTAAGTCACTTGCTTTAATATATTAACGTTAATTTCATTAAAGGAACATAATATTACGATATTTCTATTTACAGATGATATGATATTTAAAATTGTTCTTATTTCTACTACAGACGACAGATGTGAAAACTAGCAAAAGCTCTTTGCTAAGCAATCATTATTATTTACTGAATACAATATAGAAGTGCACTGATGTCATCGAAATAGCTTCTTATCAATAAATGTACATCAAATTCTATTTCGGAAGCTTTAGAGATGTCAGAATTCTTGGACGAACATATACGAAACAAAGTGCTGAAAACGCCTTGAAATCTAATATATTATACATTCACAAATTTATCAACTCCTTGTCTCGAACTTTGAACTTTGCCTTAATGTTCACTTGCGAGTCTCACTTATTGCCTATAATTTCGATTCAACTAATCTTAGATCTTGGAAAATAATGCTTTGCTAAAAACTTACGACTATGACGTTTTGAGATATTATATTTAAATACTTCCCCATCCATTGTTTTTATACATATTTGTAATATAACTGGCCGTATTAGCTAAAACATTTACGACATAAGTTTTACCCGTTAAATAATTGATATTATCAAAACCAAATCAAGGAATAACCATTAATTAACGCTTAATCGTTTATAGATAAAATAGTTTCCTAAATTCCTATATATTTGAGCTTTAATTGTAATCTTTAATTTCTCTTAACTGCCAATAACATTAATAGCCAATTTCAAAATCATTGGTGAGATGGCATTTGATATTAGAGTAAACAACTATAACTAATAGGAACTTGTGCAGAGTGATACGGAAAGTAAAAGCTCGAGTAGTTTCAACGACTTCTAAGCTACAAATAGTATCGTTATCTCTAGTTGCATCCAGTAGCTTAAAGAAGTGAAACGACGGTTGTTCCATTTAAGTAGAATCCAAAATCAACTAAAGAGGGAGGAAGTAAAAGAGTGAAGTACAAAAGTAAAAGATAGAAAAACGAACGAAAGAAGATGAACAAAATACTTCTAATCAGTGCTCATAGTTTCCTACTCTAAACAAAAAAGTAAGGTAAACATGTAATGCGAGTATTACAGAACAATATTATTTACCATATCACCTTAATATTAATATATAATTATACAAAATATATTTGAATTTCAACATTAATAATATAAAATATTATGAAAGAGTGAATAAAATTTGCAACACTTTATAACATTATATTAAAATTTCCGTTGTAGTGTATAAAAAGATAATTATAATATAATGTAAAACAATAAATAAAGAAAAATTTATTCAAAAAAAAAAAAAAAAAACCTATTTATTATTTTTCCAACGAACATTATATAAACATTTATTATGTTCTCTTTTTTTTTGATATTTTATAAAGATTTCAAAAGTATATTAAATCTATTAAAAAGTAGAAAATCGAATGAATTTATTGGAAAAATCATATTTTACCAAGTTACCTTTTAATATTTTACTGAATCATAGATTATTATACGAAGCATTTAAATAATAAATAAATAAATAAATAAATATATATATATATATATATATATATATATATATGTAGTTTTATAATGATTCAATCAATTTTCATAAATGTTTATAATCATAATATCATCAAAAGGTTTCGTATAACTTAAAATAAAAATAGAATTAATGATTAAACTGTCAACAACGTATAATTCAAATTTCCGCAGTCAATACATTTTATAATACCTAATAAGTGACATGAAAAGAGCATTCATCATGCTAATATAAATAAAGTATCAAAATATGTCATGAAAACTTTTAATTATTCTCGTATATATAAATTATAATATATCTACTTTCCTATGTAAAATTGCTGATTTTTTTTTTTTTTTTTTTATATTTAATTAATTCATACATGTGCTACAATTAACAATTGATGGGTTGTATTAAATAAAAAGGGCACTATATTTATTATATTTCATACATTCAATGTGTAAGTTCATTATTCAATAAACGATATCATGGAATTCCGCATGTTTTATTAGTCTCTTCTTTATTTCATGTTGTGGTAGAATATCACAATTATTCTGAATATGCCGATATTGTGATTACTTGTAATATAAATCATATTTAATACAGAAAATAATATGAAAGCTAACCATTTGCGTCAATTATTTTATGACTTGTGTTCCAAACTTATCAATAGTATCGCTGTACTTTCCTACATAAAGATCAAATCTAAACACGTGCTCGGCTTTGTCTATACCAACCTATAACTTATAACATCATTTTATGAATTCCTGTGGCATTGGTACAAAGTCGGATACCTTGAATGAAGCGCAAAAATTTTTAATCTCCTATAACATAAATAATTTAGATAGCAAAAATTATAAAAAGTATCTAATATTTTATATTAAAACTTTAAAATGAAAAATATATCTAAAAGATGAATACTGTATTTTTCCTGATTTACCAAGAACTTTCACAAGACTTTCAAAATCATCCACGAGTTATTTGAATGAGATTCACGTAGAATTTTAGAACAGATGTTTAAACATATATATATATATATATATATATATATTAGCAATCCTCAATAAAATGTAAGATAAGAAAGCCTTTTTCAAAGAAAAATGTACACGAAAAATGAAAATAATTCTCATGTAGATATATTATACGAATATTTTTTTAAACAAAAAATTTTTAAAATATAATATTGACAGACAATCGGAACATATTGAAATTTTAATCAAGTCTTCTTGAAATTTCAATGGATATAAAAAAGACAGTATATTATATTAATATATAAATTATGTTTTGTGGTTATTATGTGAAAAGAGAACAAAGACCTATTTTATTAAAAATCAAAGCATTTTGCTTGTAATTATTTCAATAAAATTATCATAAATAATCATAAGCTTTAATCAATGTTAAAAATATTTAACTAACTTAAAAAGAAAAAAAAAAGATAAAAAAACAAGGAATTTTCATATTATTTCCAGAACTTACGATATAACCTTTCAATAATTCAACCCTTTTGCATTATATAAAAGAAACAGCATATAATTTTAGCAAAATTACCGTCAAGCCAATACCCTAAAAAGCATTTATTCCAATCCTATTTCAATTTTAGGATTGTCCAGCACCCCCCCCCCCCCCCCCCCCCCCCCCCCCCCCCCCCCCCCCCCCCCCCCCCCCCCCCCCCCCCCCCCCCCCCCCCCCCCCCCCCCCCCCCCCCCCCCCCCCCCCCCCCCCCCCCCCCCCCCCCCCCCCCCCCCCCCCCCCCCCCCCCCCCCCCCCCCTCGCTCACGCCCCACTATCCAACCAACCCGTCCCTCAAGGAACCACGAGTCCGAGAAGGACGTGCGTGCAAACAGCGGTCACATAAAGGTTGACAATGTCAATGCATGACTGTTGCGAGCGCGTAAACAGTCGAGACGCGTCGCATCCTCGCTGACCTAATGGGAAAATGAAGGTGTAGTGGGGATGAGGATCCTCTGTAAGGGATGAGGGGTGGGTGAAAGGGCTCGGGGAGAGGAGGTAAAACACGGTAATCACAGTAAAGTGCCAGCGTAAACAGAATCTTGCGGTCTCGTAAATACCGGCTCTCGACGCCGCTGAATAATCAGCTTTCCCGCGCCTCGGCTAAACGACTTGTTTCTTCTCCCCGGCCGCGATCTAACCCCTGTACGTCCCAAGCATAGCGCAACTGCATTATAATTATAGTTGGTGCGTCGAAGTTGCGCTTCGATTCGCAGCGAATTTTCCGCTAAACTTGCAGGTACGCGTGTGCTGCTCCTGCTTGTAATATACAAAGCCGTACGTACGAGCGAGTTCTCGTGCATTATGTGAGCTCAGGACGCATCATCCCCGAGACACGTGTTCCTCTTTTGCAAGCCACCGCGGATTATTGCTTCAAGTTGGGCCGATTTCACGGTTGCTTAATGAAATTGCCGATACAAATTCCTTACAACTGCAAGTATTTATATATTACTTAGGCTTTCAGGATCTATTAAAAACGATAACATTACTTCGACGGTTTCGCGGCTTTACCCAAGCAAAGGATGTACATTAGCACTGTGAATGGAACTAAACTAAAATGAAATTCAGTTACCTGTGCAAGTGTAATTAATTGTGAGCTGGGAGCTTACTTTCTTTATTTAATTACACGGTTATTTAAATACGGACAATCTTTATTTTAATTTTAGGGCATTACGTGTTTCAACAAGGTATGATATTTTACACAAGAGTTTCCATTTTTTGCCCAGATATTGCGCGTATTCGATAAATGAATACAAAAAAAAACTTTCAATAATATTTAAGAAGTAGAACAAATATTAATAAAAACAATTCATAATATGGCTGTTTGTGATAACATTATTCTCATGTTTATCGGATTCTATAAAATGGTCGTGTGGAATGTATTTGGAAAAATTTTTCACATCGATAAATATATTTACTAACGTAATTTAAAAAAAGGAAAAAGTTCATGAAAACTAACTTTCCTCTCCCTTTGACGATGAAAAATCTCTAATGTAAATATTCAAAATTATAATTAATATTGCGATCGAGGTGAGAAGTGAAAAACTTTTTCCCAAACCTTCAAGTGATAAATAAAAATTTTAGAAATTTAAAATATTTTAATGTAACATTATATATAAAAAACAATTTTTTTTTTGTTTTGTTTGTTTTTATTTTGTTTTGAGCATCATAATAATAATATGAATAATGAATCGTTATTGTCATTGTATTATGCTGAAATAAAAGTTTCTTTTTCTATTTTATATCCTATTTTACTCCCATCTATACGTAAACATAAATTCCAATGGTTGTGATAATTAAAGGGAAAATTTTTCACAAATATTTATAATGATATAATTAATAGTTACTTACAAGACAATTTAATTTATGATGAAATTTATAATTTAAAGATAAATTAAATCTATGATATACGGCTCATTATAAAATATTATTTACGGCCACTAAGAAATAAATTATGTTGTAATACGATAATGTAGCATAGTGTATTGCTTATAATTTATATGAAAAACCTTAAACTAATTCCCTTTGAGTTTTCCATCAGCTTTATTCTATACTTGAAAGCTTCCAACATCATTATGATAAATCATTTTATATTATTTTTTTTTCTATATAAATGATCATTAATGCTTTTATCGTTTATAAGTTCTATTTATATTGCACGCATAAAGCACATTTCTGGAATGTCATTATATATATATATATATATATATATGTGTGTATATTTTTTATAAAGAATTTCAAAAAAGTTCAAAGTTCAGATACACGATTCGTTTTTATTGTATTACGAAAAAATAAGGTTTACGCCGAATGCTTATATGCTGTCCCAAAACACTGTTATTTATGAAATGAAAAAAAAAAAAAAAATGTAATTACATCCATATTTCCAAGGATTTACATTATTATTATTCGGAATTTAAATAAAATTCCAATTTAGATACAAAACTTATGGCAAACCTGAAAATAGTATATTTCAACCAGTCCAACGTCATTTTTAAATCAATTGATATAATCAGAGGCTGCATTTTACGGTGACTCGTATAGACCGTTTCCCACCGAGATATTACTTCTCGCAGAAAGCAGAAATAACTAAATGCCAGTAACTCAATCACTGTCCGTGAATGCGCACATTCGAAATGGCAAAAAGAAACATCGATCATTCCTTCCTACCTTGACTTAAGCCAAAAACCTCCCATTTCAGCAACGACTGTAGTTCCAGAGAATCATCAATTCCTCGTCGGTGCATAAGCACACATGCACACACATGCAAAGCCACGTCAATGCAGCTGTAAGTATCCTAATTGACAAGGGCGTATGTATAAATCCATATGCATAAGCACACATGCGTCCCCGCTTCCCCTTTCATATTATGTATAATGTGCCGAAAGTCTGGCAGATTTTCCGTGATAATAGTGTATGTTAGAATTATTCGATCGAATTATATTATTTCGTAAAGCTTGTAGTTCTCAACTCATCAGCATAATCGAATGGAAATTTTTTGTTGCTATAAAAGGCAAAGCGAATTTCTTTTTTTTTTCTGTTTTCTGGCTCGGACGTCGCGTTGAGGGTAATACGAAAATTGTACAAGGTCGATATATTTTTATTAACTACTTTAGCTATTCTGTCATAAATTATCTCATTTAATGATAACAATTTTTCGGCATTATATGAGCATTTATCTAACACATATAATGACAATTACGTAGGCAAACACACGTGGGTAACGTATAAGAGAACAACAGTGTTTATTCAAGTCGAGGCTGAATCGCGATGATGAGTGTTCTCATCTTAATGATAAATATACACGACGAAAAGAAAAAGAGTGGGCGATTTATTTGTATAAAGACGTGTGGATCATCTTATTGCTTTGGACGTTGAGAAAGTGGCTGTGGTGGTGGCAACCGAGCCATTTGCTGTCAAATTAGTAACGCTCCGTTTGATTTCCGCCGTACTACTCATCTAAATCTTCCGCCTAGATGATCAAGTCTAAAATTATTTTATTTCATTATACTCGTAACAATATATATATATATATATATATATATATATAATATAAAATAATATCATCTACCAGTATATCTCATTGGTTTATTTTCAGAATTGTATTTTGTTATGAAAAATGAATGATTCGTTGATGAATTATTAATCGTAGCAATGTGGTGTCAATAGAATATAAATTACTTATTAAATTACAAATAAATTTTTCCATTTTTATACACATTTTATCTTTCAACCCATTATTTATGGAATTCACTATTTTTATAAATGACGAAGAATAATGTTTCATATATTATAAAGCATTGGAAAATTGAATTCAGGTTCACGACATAATATTGAAGATATATAGACATATTCACATTCATATATAATGTAATGATTTAAAATCTAAGCCTATATAATCATCTGCAAATTATTTTAATAAATAAATATTGATTGTAATTATTCAAAGCGCATACAGATATCTTTTTAAAATATTACGTAAATGAAAATTGACGCATACGTATGATTAATCATAGCACGAAGAATAATTGCTTGTAAAATATCACATAAAACTTTAGTTCTTTATTATTTAACTAGAATAAGAATTAGAAGAAGAAATAATAATAATAAGTAGAAGAAGAAGAATAGCAAATATTTTTTAACAATCATTGATAATTCGAATGAAATGCATAATCAATCGTCAAATTCATGGATTTTATTGTTAATTACATATGAATTATATTAAAATTATAATTTCAAAAGTATTTTCTATTATATTATAATTATATTTTAATCATATTAAAATATTATAGTTTCGTTTTTGTATAAATTTTCGTAATTATTATGTACTTGTATATTAATTACATTATAATTATATGATTGCGAAATATCAGCTTTCTTGACTCTAATTAATCACTAATTAAATCATACAAATATTAGTTGCCTGTTTTCTTTTTACTAAAAATTCTTAAAAATCCATCTTTATTGTACATTTAAGACATGCTGAATAAGATTTTTTTAATATAAAAGAAATTTCCTAAATTATTTTCTCATAATGTAAGTAATTATTGCATTTGACATTACTAATGTTTCATAAATAGTACGTAATTTTATGATAAATTCCATGTGTATGTAATTTTTAAATTAATTAATATTAAAAGTGCAATACGATTTTTAAATGAGAACATATGCATAAGTTGCCAACGTCGTAAATAAACGAATAAATAGGCTGTAATTGGCGAAACAAATTATGTTTACCCCTGCAAAGTTGGAATCGACGAGCCATTTCAATAAAGTAAAAACATCGATTTATCCTTATTTCCTAAGGAAAAACGTATTATTTATTCTATATTCTTAAGCAGAGTCAATAAAGGCAATATTATTTCCTTTTGCTCACGTGAGAATATGCTTTTAAAAAGAAGGACGTAGTAAATTAGAAAAGTATTATAGATTATTAAAGTGTGATGCAGCATATATAAATAAGCTTATAAATTAAAAATATTTTAATCTTTTTTTTTTAATTTTTATTTTTTTTATTGGAATAGAGCTTAAAAAACGTAAATCGTCGTAGTATTTCATTATTGAATTATTTATGGATGATATTAATTAAATAATTACTAGATTATATATGTAGACTATAGATCAAATAATTATTCAGGCTTTATTAAGGAGGTAAATGATATATTGCGATAACATTAGAAGCCCGAAATCGAGTAAAATCATTGATGATTAATATTCATTATTTTCATAAAATACATATATCAACGATATAAGATAAGAATCACTGAAGAAAAGGTAATTCATCGATTTTAATCGTTGAAGCTTGTTAAGAGCTCCCTTCACTATACGACTGTAACATACCGACGTCATAATAATACTATGACGTAAAATTCCGTTGAAAGTAAGGAAAAAGGTTTTGAATGAAATAAATAAATAAAGATTTCAGAGGAAAACAAGCGATAAGTAGTAAAACCGCTATAATCCAGATGTTACGCAATTAGAGAGGTAAAGAGCGCAGGCGCCGATAATCACGTCGCTTTACAATGAGAAGATGCGGGAGAGGTGCGCGAGCCAATAGAACTAGGACAAAAATAATATTCCATTACTCCTTGAGCGAACTCTTGTATACCGGCGACTTGGCGCCCGCGAATTTATCAGGCAACGTGAACACGTAACGCTCAACATCCCGAGGCGTCGTTGCACAGTGTCGCCATGTCGCTTTGGGTTCTTTCCCAGCTGGACGGCTAATAAAAACTTCGGATCGCTCGTTATGTTTGCGTGTGCTGCGGGATGGTATGCGTTTGTGTAGGTGGACAGGGGCGCTTGCTGCTATAGGCGAATGTATCAAAAGGAAAGAAAGTTTTTGTATTGGGAGGCTACGAGCTTGGCCTTTTAAGTTATACGTCCTGCGTAATTGGCAAAGTACGAGCCGCACGTACACGAGTTTTCAGATGATGGGAAAGAGAAAAAGTTAAGGATGATTAATTTGAAATCGACAACGTTGTTCTTTGACCCGCTATCGTTCCCTGCCTTTTCCTTTTATTTTCCGTAAATTATTTTGCTCGCTCGCGATTTCCGCTCACCATTTGGTTTGCTGAGAGGCTATTAACTTGACCCTTTGGGTAAAGTCTTTCTATTTTCTCACTCACTCTCTCTCTCTCTCTCTCTCTCTCTCTCTCTCTCTCTGACTTTCCGCAAATAAGAATGAATAAAACTTCTGTCACTCGGGAAGTAAATAACTTGTGACTATAATGACAACGACTGTAATCAGCCATTAGTTATTATGGGGCTATACGTATTTTGCTTTCACTTGTACTTTTCTAATACTCTAGAAAAACTACTGCTTTACAATTATTCAAATAATGTCAGTCGCACACTTTACTTGGAAACTACAAATTAAATTTTATCTTGCTTATTTTTATAATTAAACAATTTACATAATTTGTTTTTAACGATTGCTTTGTTGTCAACCTCATATAATGAATGCGTTTTTACACTTTTTCAAAATCTCCTTCCCCATTTATTTTTGTCATGATAAGCAACAAAATTTACGTACTGCTTTTTTCTTTCTTTCTTTAAGTAATACTAGATTACTACATTTTAAATTTTATTTTCATGTTTTTAAAAGTACGCAGTGCTTACATATCATTTCATCCCGATCACACTACCCCTTTTACATGAATGACAACGCATAGTTTAATGTTTTAAATCGTAATTTCTTTCTATATCTGAACCACTTATAGTATCTCAAAAATATATTTTCATTTAATACAGTTTTTTTTCAGAAAACTTCTAACTATAAATCTATCGAATAATGATAATTTCTATATATTGAAAAAATCTCTAAACTTTGAAATGGCGAGCAATGTTGGGTTCGATGTAACTTCAATGCTATTCATTAATTTTCCATTCGTTCATTTATTCCATTTT
Organism: Ceratosolen solmsi marchali; assembly: GCF_000503995.2. Taxonomy (NCBI): domain Eukaryota; kingdom Metazoa; phylum Arthropoda; class Insecta; order Hymenoptera; family Agaonidae; genus Ceratosolen; species Ceratosolen solmsi. The sequence goes on along the minus strand of NW_011948424.1, from coordinate 98,552 downwards.
TATTTGAAAATATTTTCATTATAAAATTTTCAGCAATGTTTGTCTTTATTAATTAATTATCGATATAAGGTCGAAAGTTCTATTTTATCGAAGTATATTTAGTCAGTTATTGTTTTTATCCAAAGCAAATACATCCCCATCGATTTAGGTATTTTACATAAAATTTGTTTTACATTCATTCTGTAGAAAAGAAAGATTATACTTATTAAAATTATTAATACCAAATTTATTCAAATTCCTAAGAAATAATTTAACAATGAGTAATATTTTATTTAAATAATAAAGACTATATGTGTATGTATTTAAACAATGAATATTTTTTGGATAAAATTAAAAATAGATCAAAAATTGATTACATATTTCTATTTTTTTTTTGTTTTTGTTTTTGTTTTTTTTGTTTTTTTATTTTTCATTAGAATTAGTGATAAAAATTAATTCTTTTAGAAAAAAAAAAAATTATTAATAAAACATTAATATTATAAATAATCATTCTCATTTACAATGCAATGTTTTTCTAATAAAAGGTATTAAAAGTCTGAATGCTGCTAATGAATACTACCAATATTATAAATTGTAGAATATTTATAATATTTTATATAAAACTCAAAAATGTTTAACTATTCATATTATGTGAATATAAATTTTGAACTTAAAGGTATATGATTATTTGAGAGATTAGATTATTTGAAAGTGTTATAAATATATAATCGTTGATGGGGCTCTCTAATAGTATATTATTACAGTTTTATATACATTCAAACTAACTCGTACTGCTTCGATATGTAAAGTTTTAGATATTTAGATGGATTATGATTTTCCAAATAAGCCAAATAATAATAAATATGATTTTGTAGTTTTGCATGGATTATATTTCGTAGATTAACAATAATACATGTAAAGCTACAAAAGCATATTTATGATCTATTATGAGCATTGATGTTTTTATACTGTAAAAAGTATTTGTTTTATAATTTGGAAAAAAAATTTGCCCTCAAATTTTTGCATCTATAGTTTTTATATTATATTTGATCGTAAATTATTGCTTAATATAAAAGAAAGTATATAAAAATGTTGGAAAATGGTGGACTAAAAATGAGATGTACGTAAAATGTGAAAAAAAAATTAGCAACTAATAAGAGAAATTTTATATTAAGAAATTGAACTCCTTGGCCCACGTAATATTGTACGAGCAATTAAAGTGTAAAGATTATTGGGGGGGGGGGGGGGAAGTAGGCATCTTACATACAGGGCTTCAGTGGGAGAATCGGAAAGTAAAATGCTCTTAGATAGATCAAAACGAAGATGGAAAGATAATATTAAATTAAAGTTAAGAAAGCTGGTATGACCAGATATCTCGGATAGATTAAGTACAGAATAGGGAAGAATAATGTGTTTTTCATAATGAAGAGAGAAGCTTTCAACTTTCAAATGCTGATTAAATTATAAGTCCTCATCTATACTGAACGAAGTAAATTTTTATGTCAAAAAAAAAAAAAAAAAAATAAAAGAATTGATTATATTAAACGCTCGTTCTATTAATGCGATTAAACATCCAATATGTACGTTAAATACTACCTCTACAAATTATTAAATTAACATTGTCAAAGGTTTAGTCGTTAAACGATCACTTATACAATTGTCATTAACAATTGACTCCTGTAAAAGAAAATCTAAATACCAGCGTAATAACAATTATGCGGAACTCGGGCTCGATAACTGAGTGCCACCAAGACTTCGGAAAATGCAAGCAAAAATTCCACGGATAAGCGACTGCATTTAATTCCTCGTCCAAGTAGCGCAGCCTTGCCAGGTGGCTCTTATCATTATTAGCCGCGGCAAAAAAATAAAAAAATGAAATAAAAATCGAGCCACGTATCCACGTGACCAAAGAAGAATGTTCCGAGACAAGCGATCTCGCGGCCAAGAGTTTAAAATTGAGTTTGAGTAATCTCTTCTTCTTAGGGATGGAGGGCGAGCTGCATTACGCGGTCGAAATACCCAATCAGCTGCCGGGATTTCAGAGTTAAGCGCAGCTTATCTCAATAAGCTTCGCGCGCGCAGTTTCACTCCTACCCCTCAACCCGGCCACCTTCCGATCCAACCAGCCATCTCTTTGGCCGTACGTCTCCTTCATCCCGAGTGATGAAATCAGCAGTTAATTATGGCGAACAACGTTTTCTCCTTACGAGAATCTAACGCGACGAAGCGAGCAACTGGAGTCTATGCCGTTTGTAAAGGAATTTGAGGTTTCCTAATCAAAGCTTACAGCGGAACAATTGAATGGCATATTTTACTTGACGATTAATAAATGAAAAAATCCTACCAAAACGGTTACTTCCAACATATATGTATACTAGTGACCTGATTTACAAGAAGTGATTTTTTAATACATAATGTCCACAGAATTACAATGTTTAATGTGTGTAGGTGTTGCGATTTTTGACAGTGTGAACAATAATTGTATTACTCTCTTGTAAACCAGATTTACGTTTCACGTGATTTTAAGAAAAATCGAGTAAATGTATAAAAAGGGATCGAAAAAAACGAGACTAACATTCTTGAATTCGGAATATTTTATTCGGGCGGAAAAGTGATTGTAGACTTACGCGAAACAGCATTTAAATGATACGAAGATAAGATACTGTTGAAATCATAAGCTTTTGTAAAAAAAAAAAAATATATATATATATATTTAAAGTATAATTCTGATAATTACACCTGTGTAGTTTTACACTTGATATATTTAAAATACATTTAAATGCAGATTAAAAATTTTTTCTATAATTAAAAGTTTTGAAAATGTCGGTAACCGTGAGAGATAGTTTTGAGTAGTTATAATTCCTGAGGTTACCCACCCTCTCAACGAAAATTTTGGTACTTGTGTTTTCAAACATCGGTATTTATGGCTGACAAGATTAACTTCTATTCCAGTGTTCACTTATTACTACACAGATTCTTTGATAAATATTCAAAAGTCTGAAAAATTTTCAATGTATGTCAGAAGTTCGTAATGAGAAGAACAAAATTAAAAGCTGTCATTGGTGAAGTTAATGAAAGCAAGCGATTGAACTGTAACTTATTAACATTGAATAATTTGTAGTGAATAATAATTTTAGTAAATAACGTAAATTAATTTAAATTTTTTTATATATTATTTATTTAATGAAGTAAATCAATGTGAAGCATTGAATTAAATCGTAAGCAAGAAAATAGCTGCCGCTATCAATATATATTGAAACAATAAGAAATTAGCATCGAAATAAAAATACAAAAACTAAACAACCATTGCTCGACATTCTTTTAAGTTAAGCCTTAATAATTTTCCAATTGATATATATATATATATATATATTAACTTTATGATTAACTTCCCGTTTACTGTTAATCTACGTTATAATTTATCAACAATCTCCTTAACAGATTTCGTTTAATTTCAAATATTTACGATATAATAACAATATGTAAGATTATGAAGATAAAAAAGTCATCAACGACTTGCATTTAAGCTGTCAATCAATAGTACAAAACATAGATCTTTCGTTCTTTACATAAAAATGTAGAGAATTTTTTTTTTTTCAATGTTAAAAGAAGAAAAGCATCGCTATCGTAAAATGAAAGAATCCTCAGTCACTCGTGAACTGTGATTCATCAAGATCGAAAATTCGAGAGAAGAACCACTTTGCATATGAGTATACTCTACTATCTAAATGATGAAGATATGAAAAGATAAGGAAGGGGAAAAGTGAAAGAAGACATTTTGATTTGTTCTTACGGAACATACGAGTTTTTTTTCTCATATACATATTGAATGTTAATAGAAAAAAAAAGAAAAAAAAACGTAAGACTGATATTTAAACTTGTATGATTGATGATAATTATTAACACTTTTATTTGATCGATTATTACTTTAAAATGCCGAGTATGTCACAAAGATAACATGTATTTGTTACTTTCGTATAAAAAAAAAAGAAAAAAAAAGAGACTCCTTTAACTGATATTATGTTAAAGTATTTACTGTACATTTCATTATTCAAAATTCAAATAAAAATATGTAGAAATTTTATTAGTCAAGCGGTTTATTAATGACAAACGGAAAATATTGCCAATCGGCAAACGACATTGGTATAACCGCACATGGAGTTATATGAAGCTTCCATACAGATAGAGAATATTTTTATTTAAATCATTTATTTAAAATTCAAAAGACTGAAAGGGTAAAGATATAGAAGGAAAAGCCCCAAGGGAGTACAAAGGAGAAAGAAGTGTCCTACTTTTTTTTCCTCCATTTTCTTCGGCATTCTCTTTTTCTTTACTTTTTTACATTTTCGTCTCGATCTCACGCTCATTCCCACTTACATTCCATTTTGTCGTCTACACGTTCCTCGTAGCACATGTATGAACAAACTCTGAAAAAAAATTCGTCAAATGTCTTCGACTAATTAGAAACATAGAGATATCGAAAGTGAAATAATCAAAGCAACGACTTTTATGGCCTTTCATATTTGACGTGTTTTAAAGGAACTATTTCGCAGATCCTCTTGATGTAAACTTAATAACATCATTTGTAAAAATATACAAATTAGATGTACAATCAGCATAAATTACATTGTAACTAGCTATCTTGGTTTCGTGACTGAATAAAAAAAAAAAAAAAAAAAAAAAAATTAATGCCATTTACTGAAATAATGGGTAAAATTTATCGAGGAGAATGCACGTAATTCATTTTTGAATTAATTATATTAATTAGATTTAACTACATGAGATTGGTAATTGTGAAAAAAAAAAAAACATTGTGACAATAACCCATATGTGTCCCATTTGTTTCCCAAAAGCACCGAGTATTTCATTAGCGTAAATAACGCCTCTTATTTATTATTAAAAAAAACATCAAAGGCATGTCCAAAGTTAATTATATTATTACTCGAATGTAGTGTCTCGAAAAAAAAGAAAGAAAAATTCATCTAAAAGCTCAAAAAAATCCAAGCCACTAGCATACTAGAAACAATAGCTAGAAAAAACAATAATATGAATTTATTTTAAAATGCGCGCCCTTTCATTCTCCGGCTAACTATACCATTTCCCTTCAAAAATGCACAACCGCCAAACAAATGCAATCCAGCAGCCGCAGTGAGAGAAAAGACTCAAAGGAAATTTCGTAGGTTTTAGCGGCGAAAGAATGCGAGTTTATATATACGACTCCGGCACGTAAGGATTATGCGAAAGTTGAGCCGGAGAAAAAGAAGGAAAAAACGAAGAAGACTAGTGGAAGAGAAAAGAGCGGAAACCGCGATCTAACGGCCAACTACCGCTGGGCGAAGCCTTGAACTTGCATTTCCGGTAATTAAGTTTAAAATTGCGCGGGTCGCATCTCCTTCCGTTTTTATCTTAATTTCGTTTTTTTCTTCTCGCGACCATTTGTTTTCTCTCCACGGTGCTGTTTCTTCTTCCCTCACTTCGTTTTAGATTTAGCAGATAGATTTAAAAATTTCAAAGTATGCTTGCTTTTTCCCGTTGGAATATAGTAAAGTTGGTAATATAGTAAAGTGGATTTGGTAGAGTGTTGGACGGCGTTTTTTTTAATTTTTTTTTTTTCAGAGGCACGAGCCAAAGGAGCGAGATAATTGATAATTCTCACCAAAAATCTTCCACGAAAAGTTAAAGACTAAGTTTTACAGAAAATAAATTTTGTTACACCGGTAAATAGGAAACTGTTAAAGTACTTATATTGAATTGTTCTTTATTAGGTTTCCATGTTTATTTCTACTTGATAATATTATTATATACTAAGCTAAGTCATTGATATAAATGTAAGGCAATTATATAAGATTTTAACTTTTTTATATTCATAAGTGACGGAAATGTAATTATTAATTATCAAATATAATCTGTAATATAATTAGAATTAGACTGTTTATAAAGAGAATTCGCAACAAAATAAGTGATAATCATGATCTTTTAAACATAACGTTCAAAATCACTTGCAAACGAGCGTAAGTAAGTATTTTACTCATTTTTCCCTGTATTATTAAAAGCTTTTTTCTTTATAAATTGCAAACAGTGACAAAAACTAAAACTAAATTTCGATCATCCGAATTTATCTTGTATTACGTATGCATAAAATATATTAAAAAATTTTTTTTGCACTCCTGATAACATTGTAAAACCCTTTCTTTTCTAGTACAATCATTTTTGATTCGCGCAAATAGTTGTTCGGTGTGTATAATTATCAAATCCGAGCGATCGTCGATGCCAAAGACAAAAAAATAAGAAGAGGAAGATTTATAATTTATACAACTTTAGATTGAGCAAATGATTTTAATTGAAAAATAAGGAGAAATAAGTTATCGTAACTCGGACAATAACAGCTATTGCTTATTAAAATTTCAAACCCGGGCAACCGCATCCTTCACACTCCCCCCCCCCCCCCTCCCCCA